>NC_060187.1:45345243-45645243 GCF_021184085.1 Oncorhynchus gorbuscha
TGAGAGAAACATAATGGGGATTCCAATATGCTTTAATAAGGAGCTACACATTTGCATGCTGAGAATGTTGTGGTAATATTAGGTCAAACTTACAGATACAATTTTCAAAATGTTTTGAGGACCTCCAAGACAAGGTAAAATGTATAGTGCGCAAACATCAATGGAATATTTTGTTAAACGTAAAGCAAATATGCTACTAGCATCATAAAAACACACTTATTTAATTCTAACAACAAGGGAATTTCCTGTGCAACCTAACTTAAGCATTGTATGAATGTCATATATATGAGCATATTTTGTGTTTTGGGAACCAATCTCTTGTAATGTATCCTCACTGTAATGCATTCGCTTGTCATATGCTCACAATGTTCCCACAACCTAAATAGGTGTTTTTGTAACTTTTAAAGAACATAAAACATGTGTTCAGAGCAGGCAAATGGTTTTTGTAAACTAATAGAAACATTGTAATAATAAGCACAATTGGACCGTTTTTGTTGTTTTGGGAAGATATCTCTTGTCATGTCCACACAATGTTCCCACAACCTAGTGAAACATTCTGGGAACCTTTTAAAGTACAGGCAAAATGTGTTCTGCATTTTTTTGGCACCCCGAAAGAAACTGGACAGTTTTTGTGTTTTGGGAACAATTATTTTGTGATGCCCTCACAATGTTCCCACCAGACTGTTCTCCCACAAGCTAATAACACATTCTTGGAACCTTTAAAGAACAGATGAAATGTGTTCTAGGAATGTTCTTGCAAAAAACGACAGGACCGTTTTTGTGAACATTTCCCACGACCTTACAAATGTTCTGGAAACGTTCACAGAAGCAATTTTGGTTTGCTGGGTGTAACATTTGCTGTTATTGGCAGAGAGGTTTGAAACTCTCTTTCTTACTGGTCCATTAACTTATTTACCACCTGGTGATGTCGCCAGGCAGGCAAAACAGGCAAAAATTTCAGACAGCTTACAGTAAAAGGGCATTATCATCATTTTCACAATTTCACATTATTATTCCAACCTCATGGTGTGGAAATATATATAAAACACAGGAAATCATATTTTTGACTGCACTGAGCCTTTTAAGTGCAGGTATTTTCTTGAGGAAACTGAGGCTTAAGGCTTGTCAGTTGAACCAGGTCGCTTGGCTGGTCAGCTTGAACAGAATTTGGAGTTAGGTAGTGGGTTGGAGTAGGATGGAGGGTTCAGGGCGAGGATGGGTTTGGGCTCGGTGTAAGCTCTCCAGTAAAGCTCTCCATATGAAACACCCCCTGGATGACCCGATTGTATCTTCTACTAGGTTTCCTTTAAACAACTCCGTTGTTTCATATCTGACTCTGAAACTATCTAGAGATACTGCTTAGGTCTATCGACTTGGACGGACAATAAACATCGACCCAAAAAAACTGCATGCAGTTTAGATTTGCGGTACAGCCGCGGGCTGTGTTTGAGTTTGACGACAGTTTATTCGAGGTCCTTGAAAAGTCGGTCCTCTGTGCTCTCACCCCTCTTCCTCTGTGAAAGAAGGGGGCCATGTTGGATCGCCCCTCTGGAGTGTGAGAGGGAAGGGTAACACCGGCCCAGAGCAGATACTACGCTTAATCTCTGAGCCTCTGGAGGACCCCCCACCCCCCGCCCTCCTCCATGCCCGCTGATAGGGCACAGGCCCACCCCCGTGCTCTTAGTGTTTGTGTGTGCATGTGTGTTTGGGGGATGGGGGTACTACATTTATAGCCCCCTCATACACAAACAGCCAGAGGGCTGGAGAGAGGCCGATGGGATTACCCCCCAACAGGCCTGCGTCCTAGCCCAAGGTCAGGGCCCATGCGGGGCCACGACACAGCTGGCCGGCTCCGACGTCGGCCCCCTCTCGTCTTGTCGCTCCTCTCGCTTGGGCGAGCACAGCCCCAACAACAGTCGTCTTAAGTTAGGAGTGAGGAGGCCATGCTTCAGCCACAGCTTCCCCTAGCCACACAGACTGTCATCACTTGTCAGTGTCATCGGTGAATGGAACTGACTACGGTGGATGTATGTGTGGATGGACAAAATAGATGGATGGATGCATGTTCTAGGCTTGCCCACGTCACGCTTCTGACCGCTGTGTGCACTTGGCAAACAAAAAAAAGGCATGTTTTGATGATGGGCTTATTAAGAGGAAGTAGAGTATTTGGGAAACCGGTGACCTCCTGCAGATCCTGGCTGCTTTCGTATATGGGGCTAAAGTAAGAGATTTTCTCTTGTAATGAAAAACCAACAAAATGATGATTTTGTTGTTGTTGTTATTGCTTTTCCTAGGCCCAGGTTATTTAATATGCATTTATTTGATCCTACTGAGTACTGTGTGGCGTAGTGTGCTTAAGGAAAGGAAAACATTTAATGTTTTGCACCATTCATTATTGATGAGCTGAAATGAGTGTGTTCCTTTTCATAAATCATTGGGGGGAAAAAAGTAAGAATAACAGTGGTTCATAACTTGCCTTATCCATGGGGGAGCAAGGCCTACGTGTCGGTATGTACGACTCTCTGGACATCATTGGAATAAATGAGCAAATGAGACCCCTGTAATGTTTTCCCAGTAGATCCTTAAAGGCTCGTTAGGTCACCAGAACGAGCTTAAAGTGTAATCTTTCCTTCGTGCCGCCCCCCCGCTCTCCAACCTCCACACATTAAGTCAATTACTCCCTGCACCTTAGCCACATTTGCGTGATTGATGAGTATCGATTGCCGCAAACACACGTGCATCGTACAGTATATCATCTGAAACAGTAGGACATTCATCACGCACTCTGGGGGTGGGGGAGTTGTTGGGGAAAGGGGAAAAAAGTGTAACGCGATATCAACGCCTTGAGCACCACCAACCAACCTCCAACATTGCTCGCAGGCAGCCCAAGCCAGACATCAGTCGGGAGTCAGCCTGTGTGCGAATTCCCCATCTTGATAACCCGAAGCGGGGACAGAATTCCTCGACATGCATTAGTCAGGTAACAGCAGCGGCGCTCAGTCAGTGCTGCGGCCCGCTCTTGTTGTTTCTTGTGTTTCTGCCCAGCGATCGGTGGCGCCCATAGGGAGTCTTTATTAGGAACATTTTCACAGAATAAAACCTTAACAGATTGCTTATTGATCTCTAGTGGAGCCGAGCGGTAAAAAAAAGGACCGGCTGAGGCCTCTCGCCATCCCCTCTGCTGCAAGAACCAGGCTGCTCACGCCACATTCCATCTCCGACAGCCCTGCAATATCCCCAGCCTGATACCCCTTCATCCCATCGCACGGAGCCACTGAAGTGGCACTCATATATCACTGCCCCAACTGGGGGGATTTCTCCAAAGAATTAACTTTAACTTTAGTGGATAACACAGGCTCAGGTGTGTGTGTGTGTGTGTGTGTGTGTGTGTGTGTGTGTGTGTGTGTGTGTGTGTGTGTGTGTGTGTGTGTGTGTGTGTGTGTGTGTGTGTGTGTGTGTGTGTGTGTGTGTGTGTGTGTGTGTGTGTGTGTGTGTGTGTGTGTGTGTGTGTGTGTGTGTGTGTGTGTGTGTGTGTGTGTGGTATTGGATATTCTAGCCATGTTATCTAGACTCGTGTTGGCTAACACGTGAGCATTGGTGGTCCCCAAGCAGAAAATATGATTAAATTCTTATCGTTTAATGTTTGATGACTCCTCACACAATGGTCGAATAAATACCTCAAGGATTCTATCTATCCTGGTATTTTGTGAACAAGTTGGCATTTAAAACATTGGGCTTCACTTTGAATGAATATTTCCAGAAAAATATAACATTGAATTTCAAATATTGTGAATTAAGAATGTTGTAGGGGTATGGCTTTGGTCGGTCACAAAATTTCGTCAGCCAGCGAATGGCAAGCAGATAACTGTCGGTCTCACGGTAATTGACCGTTAATTAACATAAACACATTTAGCATCTCCTGGCTTCTACACATAAATCCATGTAATATACCCCACAATGTCACAATAAATCCATTATTTATTTTAGACAGGTCTAAAGAAGCATGATATGAATAAAATGTAGTCTATTTCAGAAGAACATAATAGCATACTCTGAGTTGTCCTTATGTTAGGCCCTGATCTGGCTATGCCATATGGCTGTGGGCTACACTAGTTCATTTAAGCAGACAGGATTTGCTTATAATTCCATGGCATTATTTAATATTATTTTACAGTATGAAGAATTAAATGGAACAAAGCTGAATAAAATATTAATATTTTCTCAAAATTATTTTAGGGAGTGTGTACTATTCGGTGTAGAGCGGTTAACACAGAAACCGGTACTCCTATATGCTTAATTTAGAGTTATTAATGTAACTTTAGTTGTTCTACAAACGTTGAGCTATATGTTTTGGTTTTTAATACATTGTAAGGCTTTACAGGCTGTATGCACTCCAATAGTCTCTCACTCACATGGCTCTCTGTCACGTGACCGGGTCTTTCTCACAGGCTACAAGTGAAGACAGACACATCGGGGATGCAACTACGGGCGTCCTTATCCAATTCTGAGGTGCACATTGAAGATAATGGAAGAACTGTCCACATTTACTTTTAGTCAGCCGACAAGATAGTGGGGCTAATGAACAGCAAAATCACTAACCTTTATATAGCAATCTACTATCTCCCATAGTACAAATTCAACCTATTCTATTCTGTGCGAGAAATAAATATTCCAAATATAGTCTGGGACAGTTGTGGGATGAGAGATCCCAAATTAATACAACCACTAGCATAAAAAAAACCTTTCTTTATGCAATGTGGCTGACGCAACAGATCAGAACGTTTACTTAAAATGTTGATAAACTATTAGGCTATTTATTCAAATTATAAGCGCAACATGGTAGTAGGCTATAAGTGCAAATGTTACATTAGCAGAAAACACCATTTATCAAAAGTTACCTCAAATGCAATTATCCACGTAATGCTTTTATTATGAAGGTGCATTTTTATGGTGAAAATGATCTTCCCCAAACTTGAAACTTACTCGTGGCTTATATGTGCCAGTTAGGCTCTACACCCCTTGTAAAGCGAATTAATGTGTTTCGTTTTAATAAGCTATTTGGCCACTTTAGTTGTGATACAAACCTTATCAAAACATATAGGCCTATGGGCTAGCCTACATGAGGTGTGCTACTACGTTTAGAAAAAGTCGCCAAAAAAAGCATGGGTTCTTATGCTGGGCATCATTCACAAGTGATAATATATAATTCACAAGTGATTGGATAATATTGTCCCCCATCAGACTATTCTTGATTTGATCTTGTCTTTACATATGCTAAACAATATATTTTGGACATTTGTTTTGATTTAGAATGGACCATTATCACGCACCTGTATTGAAACATGTCATCTATGCACTTAAATAGCGAATGGAGGACGCTTTTCCCCATGGTTCATTTTCATGCCAGTCAGGTAGGCTATACTCCTGTTGTAAATATAAGCAATGTGTTTAATATTAGGAAAGTTGAGACATAAATATAGTAGGCCTAGCCTATAGAAAGCTGATGGGATACTCCTCTTTTTATTAGCAGCCATCAGTCTGTTTTCTCCCACAATTGCAGAGCCTATAGAAATGTTGCGCAACATGAGCTCATGGGATCTCATGAAGTGTTTGATTAGATTTTTGATTACATTTGCATTGCTGTCAGAGTGATTAGAGGGACAATGGAGTGCTGAGTACCAGGTAGTTAGCAGGTTTGGTAGGCTACTAATGACCAGCAACCGCATCGGAGCTTGGAGAAGCCTAATTACCGTGACTAAATGGTCATGTGGAATTTGACTGCCTTCATGACTTGTGCGCGCCGGTGTGGCGGTAATACGGTCACCGCAACAGCCCAGGTTGGCGCACCATAATCTGACGTGTTCAATCAGGAAACTGTTGACCAACTAACCTCTGCAGTCCTACGGTTTAATATTTTGTTTTTTAAACGACTAGTACATTTAGCCCCTGGAATCCAGTTGACCTCATTAAATGCACAAGTGTTTTGAAATTCTTAAAAATGGTTCCCTCAAAATATCTCGTTCTCTGTTCTCCCAACTAAACACTATCGAGTTGATATAATCTGTTTCATTTTACCGTCAATTTCTCACTTTATATACACAGCATTTTTCTAGGATCAGATATTCATTTGTCGAGCTACATGCAACCTCTGACTAGGGTTCTGTTTCTAGCACTGAGCTTGTAGATGAATTACTTTGATAACATCATTATTTACTTGACTTGCATCCTGAGGCAATATTCTATTTTTTTTATTCGGTTTGACAGGAGACAATAACTCATACAGGAGCTGTTGTTTATTCCAGGCTTTGTTTAGTTTTTTTTGTAGGAGTTTATTGGGCTGTTGTATTTCTCTCAATCTTACATTTGGTCTCTCTCTCTCTCTCCCTGTCTCTCTCGCTCTCTGTCTCTGTCTCTCTCTCTCTCTCTCTCTCTCTCTGTCTCTCTCTCAGTCTCTTTCTCTGTCTCTCTCTCTCTCTCTCTCTCTCTCTCTCTCTCTCTCTCTCTCTCTCTCTGTCTCTCTCTCTCTCTCTCTCTCTCTCTCTCTCTCTCTCTCTCTCTCTCTCTCTCTCTCTCTCTCTGTCTCTGTCTCTGTCTCTGTCTCTGTCTCTCTCTCTGTCTCTCTCTCTCTCTCTCTCTCTCTCTCTCTCTCTCTCTCTCTCTCTCTCTCTCTCTCTCTCTCTCTCTCTCTCTCTGTCTCTGTCTCTGTCTCTCTCTGTCTCTCTCTGTCTCTCTCTCGTCTCTGTCTCTCTGTCTCTCTCTCTCTCTCTCTCTCTCTCTCTCTCTCTCTCTGTCTCTCTCTCTCTCTCTCTCTCTCTCTCTCTCTCTCTCTCTCTCTCTCTTTCTGTCTCTCTGTCTCTCTCTCTCTCTCTCTCTCTCTCTCTCTCTCTCTCTCTCTCTCTCTCTCTCTCTCTCTCTCTCTCTCTGTCTCTCTCTCTCTCTCTCTCTCTCTCTCTCTCTCTCTGTCTCTCTCACCCTCTCTCTCTCTCTGCTGATGCACCTTGTTAATAAGATTCCTCTCTAGTGGAACGGTTAATTCATTACTCTTTTCCTTAGGGATGGGAGATTTATTTACCGCCCAGAGAAATCTATTGTTTATTGATAGTTTGATATGTGATGGATTGTTTCATTTCCTCTCTATGTTATTGATAAGAGACCAGTGCTGTGTGTTTATTCCACACATAGATACAATTTGCATCAGCAACACAAAGCTTTTGTGTTTGTAGGATCACAGTACTGTGAGGTCCTCCCTACCCACATCTCATTTTGAATTGGGGGGATTATTTTACATGGAATTGTGTGAATGTGGGACAGTGCATGAAAATCCCAAAAGAATTCTACAAACCAGTTTTAAGTGTTGGATATAGAAATGAAGGGCATTAATTAAAGTCTCGACAAAAACACATTATAGCCTATTAGAGGTTATAAGATTTTATTTTCTCAGGTTTTCATCTTAAAACGTCAGAAATTCTGTTTTTTTTGGGAAGGACCAATGCATGATTTTAGCATTTACGACATCTGTACTACGGGTATGTTTGGATTTGCACACTGAGTTGAAATTTGACCTACTTTTTTTGTCATCAAGAGGCATGAATCATTTCTTAGTCAGGAAATTCACACATAGTAAAGGGACTTCTCTTATGCCAGAAAAGCACTAAATACAATAAATAGATTTGCACAATGACAATTCCCACAGAAATAATGACTTCAGATGGAACAGGAGGATTCCATATGAATTTCCACTGGTGGCCAAGGAAAAACCATCTCCCGTGTTACTCATCTAGGTGGTAAATGCCCAACTTGCATCCCTTATTTAGAGAATAATTTCACACAAAGGAAATTAGTTTCCGTTCTCCACACTGTATCAATGTATTTTTACCTTTGCTTCCGTCCCTACCTAGTTCCTCTTTTCTTGTCTTTTCCACGAGTGTGGGGAAGCAGAGGATTGTAGTAAAGGCAGCGCAATAACTGGAGAGTTAATGGGATTATGCAAATGAAGGCGCTCTTAAAGGGCCCATTTGAAGTGGTTAATGGAGATTATGGAAATGGTCCTCTGGCTAAGACGCTCGCAGTGGAAATGAAAGGCAATGGGAGAGTGTGGGCTAGAAGAACGAAAATATATAAATAAGTAAATAACAAAAAAAAAATGGATATGATGGACCGGCTCGACTGCAATGGTAGATGGGATGGGGCCATGATCCTGTGTCAGGTGGGAGGGAAAAGCTGCAGAGAGGACTGTGTGAGGAAGGGGGGGTGGGGGAGGAGTATTCTGTGGGTGGGGGAGTTTAGGGGGGGGGACTTTTCTGTCTTCATGTGCTTCTCCCTGTCCATCTTCGCCTCTTGGCTTCTCCCTCAAGCTCTTTTGATTAGCGTCATATTGTGTTGGGCTCTCTGTAACGGGTATTGTTTGAGGTTCATTGTAGGCCAAACCGATCTGTGAAATGCGGGTGGATAGCTCGTGTGTAATGCCTGTGGTTTGGGATTAGAAAATGCTTTGGTGACTATATCGGAGAAAATGTTGGATGGTACATCTGTTGCTGCCCTTGAAAACATACATACGTGAGTCATATAATGATGTACTGGACGAACAAATGGAAAATTTCAACACAGTGTTTAAATTGGTCCTACCAAAATAATGTTGAGGGTGATCTACAGTGCCTTCAGAAGTATCCATACCCCTTTACTTTTTCCACATGTTGTTACAGCCTGAATTTGTGTCACTGATCTCCACACAATAACCCATAATGTCAAGGTGGAATTTTGTTTGTAGAACATTTTAGAAATTCTTAACAAATGAAAAGCGGAAATGTCTTGATTCAATAAGTATTCAGCCTGTTGTTATGGCAAGCCTAAATAAGTTGCATGGACTCATTATGTGTTCAATAAAAGAGGTTAACATAATTTTTTAATAGCTACCCCATCTCTGTAGCCAACACATGCAATTATCTGTAAGGTCCCTCAATCGAATAGTGAATTTGAAGCACAGATTCAACCACAAAGACCAGGGAGTTTTTTCAATGCCTCGTAAAGAAGGGCACCGATTGGTAGATATGTAAAATATATATATATAGATTTTTTTAAGATGCAGAAGCTGAATATTCCTGTGAGCATGGTGAAATTACTACTTAGGCTTTGGATGGTGTATTAGTACACCCAGTCAATACAAAGATACAGGCATCCTTCCTAACTCAGTTGCCAGTGAGAAAGGAAACTGCTCAGGGATTTCACCATGAGGCCAATGGTGATTTTAAAACAGGTAGAGTTTAATGGTTGTCATATGAGGACTGAGGATGGAACAACCACATTGAATTTACAATACTAACCTAAATGACAGAGTGAAAATGAAGAAAGCAGAATAGAATGTTCCAAAACATGTTTCCTGTTTGCAATAAAGTAATACTGCAAAATAATGTGGCAAAGAAATTAACTTTATATCCTAAATACAAAGTGTAATGTTTGGGGCAAATCCAACAAAACACATCACTGAGTACCACTCTTCATATTTTCAAGCATGGTGGTGGCTACATCATGTTATGGGTATACTTGTCATCGGCAAGGACTAGGGAGTCTTTTTAGGATAAAAATGAACAGAATACAGCTATAAGCACAGGCAAAATCTTAGATGAAAACCTGATTCAGTCTGTTTTCCAACAGACACTGGGAGACGAAATTACCTTTCAGCAGGACAATAACCTAAAACACAAGGCCAAATCTACACTGGAGTTACTTACCAAAACGACATTGAATGTTCTTGATTTGCCTAGTTACAGTTTTCATTTAAATCAGCTTGAAAATTTATGACAAGTCTTAAATGGCTGTCGAGCAATGATCAACAATCAACTTGACATATCTTGAAAAATGTAAAAAATAATCCAGGTGTGAAAAAGCTCTTAGAGACTTACCCAAAAAGCTGTAATCACTACCAATGGTCCTTCTATTGACCTAGGGATGTGAGAATACTTCTGCATTTAGTTTTCAATAAATTTGCAAGCATTTCTAAAAACACGTTTTCACTTTGTCAATATGGGGTACTGTGTGTAGATGGGTGAGAAAAGAAAACGATTGAATCCATTTTGAATTCCGGCTGTAACGCAACAAAAGGTGCAATAAGTCAATGTGTGTGAATAGTTTCTGAAGGCCCTGTATATCTATTTAATTGCCTTCGTTATGGCCATACTTCCACTGTAATGTGGTCAAAATTGAAATCTCACCAGCAAGTTTTGCAAACATTTACCTGTTGGCTTGGAAGGAGCTATTGTGTGGTCCTGGTGGAACATTCGGTAACTATGCAAAAGCTGCCCTCCATTATCTTCTACTCGTGGCTGCGTTGGACTTGATCACGAAACATGTAACCACTTAATAGCGAGTTGATGATATTACGCCTTTCCAAAAGTGTGAGGAGGTGGAAAGCAATCCTATGAACGTGCTAAAAGAAGAAGCAATCGTTTGCTATCCAGCCGGTTACACACAACTCTGAGTGATTTGAAATAACATCCGACTGGTCTTAGGTGCTGATTGCCCGTAACTACATTCCCAAAGTAAGCACGCCGTCTAACGACGTTTACATTTGGGAAAGTTAACATTGCAGAGCCAGCGCTGGCCCGTCCTAGTTTTGCCACAAACATTGTGTCATGAGTTCAGGACGAGACGGAGAGATCATTGCGAATGGGAGCCCAGCCTTACCTTTATGGGGGCTGGTTGATTGCCTTTTGGACTGAGCGAGCGCAAACCATTTAACATGCTGCTGCCGTTGTAAAGAAAAGAAGCCGTGGCACATTTAATTACAGAGACTAAGCAGGGCCTCAGCCCAACGACCTGGCAGTGGTAGTAGAAAGACGAGATCTTTGGACAAACACGAACTGGAAAGTATCCTTGTTGATGAGAGGAACCCCTTTGGTTGAAATCCACACACACGCAAGAATATTCTAGGATTTGTATAGGAATATGTAACTTCAGAAAACCTCATCACGTAGAGTGTAGATGTAGTGACATTATTTTGTAGTTGTTTTTGGTGGTGTGTGTTTTTTTGTGTTTTTTTTTACCCCCCAGATAAAGTGGGTACAGTTGTGACGTGACAGTTGTTCAGATATTTATTTCTACCATTTCTCATACTGGGATCTTACTTACCCAATGCCTTCTAGAAATACATTGTGTCTAGAAGTCCATCCAGGAGGTCGGCCAGGTGTCATCCTAAGCACATGTATGCAGCCCACAACTTAAAGTGCAGAGACATAAACACAGATGAAACTGTCTGGTTCGCCGGCGACAGATAAGTAAATGCTAATGACGGACGATCTTACACGTACTCTATGGCCGCGGTAATAAAGCTATTATATTGTCGGAGAGGGAACGTAAACATTCCCCCGACCTTGCTTTTACTGCCACCCGCTTGTCCTTTCCTGAGAGGCCGGTGCTGGGGGGGGGGGGGCTAACAAAAGGTCAAAGCGTGAGCGCGAAGGAGATTGGTCAATGAGAGGGGTTACATGAAACGTCACACTGTTAAATGCCCTGCTGGCCAAAGACAGAGACGTAATGAATGCCATCGTGGCCCTACAACTGCGGGTTGGAAACGATATGAAATCCGACTGGAGGGCAGAGAGAGAACCTTATAGCTTCACAATCATTTGTATAAATAAGCCTCCTGTGATTTGTATCATTGACAATGTAACATTAAACCAGGAAATATTAAACTGTGGACCCGTCGTCGCCCCCCCCCCCCCCCGCGCCCGGATTTGTAACAATGTATAAAGCAGGAGAGAAACTCATTATAAACTATTATCTGTGTTTACTATGATGTCGGTTGAAACCGATTCATTATTCAGACGGATACATTATTAAAACACATGCTGGTGTTGTGCTGCTGTGATGGAGTGTGTGGGTTGATATGCAGTCAATGGTACTTCTGGAACACATTGAGAAATGGCAAGTGTAACCAGTTCAGTTAGGCACAAGAACGTTTCTTTTGAGTAAAAAAAAAAAGAAAATATCATGTGCAATTTCAAATAGCATCGAAAGCATTCTCTTGGAAAATCTTGATAGCTGTAATTTCAAACACAATGGAAAGATAGATATCCCTCAATAGTTACTCGGCGTCTTGCCGTTTGTACTGAAGTTGTTCGCTGTTGAATTAAGAGCAGAGCCTTCAGTTGGTCTACTGGCAACCACAATCTCAGCTGTGCGAGCTGTCCTGAAAACCAGTAATAATTCATGATGACTTAGCTGCAGCACCGGTAGGCCCCGTCATCCTGCTTTGGCTCGGCCCGCATTTTAAAGTGTTCGTGCGCCCGTGTGTGTGTGCTTACTTCATATTAATATGTGCACGATGTGTGTACGATGTGTGTACGTGTGTGTGCAGAACGTCTTCACTGTATGTGATGTGGCGTCTTTGGCAACGGCCCTCTTTTACTTTCCCCCACTCATTGTCACTCCAGCCCTTCTGCCTGCTAAGTGAACACTAATCTGTTTGAAGGGAGTATCAACTGGTCGGTCAGAAGAGTAGAGCTGCTGAAGACTCTGAGGGCTGTGTTGGAAATGTAAAACAGCCACAGACACCTTGTTCTGTCAGCTTCACTTCAAAGTCAACGCCTGTGTAAACACGCACGCGCACGCACGCACACACACACACACACACACACACACACACACACACACACACACACACACGCACGCACACACACACACACACACACACACACACACACACACACACACACACACACACACACACACACACACACACACACACACACACACACACACACACACAGAAAGAGAGAGAGAGCACGAGGGAGACTGCAGAGGTGAATACAATTGACTTGGTGAATTTTCGAACAGCGGCTCTCCAAATAAAATCCACTTTTCTCGCCTCAAGTCTCAAACCGGGCTGCGGACCTGAACAACAGAAACGAATAGAGCTGCCTACACTTGCGTGTGTGTGTTTTCTTTTAACACCTACAGGTCTGAAAGATTGACAGCGAAGAGGATTTCTTCCTTCTGAAAGGCAAAGCATCTGTCCAATGGTGACTGCCTCTCCTGACAATCTTGTGACTGACTGGTGATTGTGGTTTTTAAATAAATAAAAGACTCAGGAGAATACCGCCTCGGTTCCACAGAGTTTTCTCTCTCTGGCCAAGCAAATAGAAGCAGCCAGCAGGGCTGTCAGAGTTATAGCTTCTATGGCTCTTTTCTCTTGGGGTAGGAGACTTCTCAGTTCATCCCAGTTCCCTAGTGGATAGCAAGGGAGAAGTGCCCAAACCCAAAGTGATCTCCAAAATACCCACAGATCACCTTGGTTTGAATGGAATGGGCAATGGGAATTGGAGAATGTTGTAGGGGTTAGGGGTCGATTTGGGATGTTCAGTGGGCGGTGTTCATTTGTTTTATTTCTATACTGTATGACACGTCTGCTTAACACACTCTGTCCCAATGCATGTATATATGCATCGGGACACAGTTTTCAATGTCAAATGAAGGCTTGTAAAATATTCGCAGAGGATTTTAGTGTTGTGCGTTCTGATGGCAGGTTCAATTCACTTGAAACACGTGTCCGAAAAATCTCAACATAACCCCCCAAAACACTCGATCACTCTTTCAAGAAGAGTAAAGGTAAAATACATGTCAGTCCTAAATGAAACGGGTTGCCTGAGTTCCAAGATTAACCAGAGGAGTTATAGGCAGTTCGACGTATATATTTTCGACAGTACTCCAAGATGGCGGCTTTATTTTCCCAACCTCTCCTTGCACCCAGAGTCCCTGTGCGTCTGGGCCTGTGACCTGGGCTTTCCTGGAGAGACAGGCTTCATGAGAAAAGCAGGCGAGCCGATGACAGAGATGAACTTTTCCCTCAGATTGATGGGGGCCTCTTCTTTCTTGCCTCTCTTCTCTCCATCCTGCCTCCCCCTTTCTGTTTCCTCCCTCCCTCCCTCCCTCACTCCCTCAATCCCTCCCTCCATCCTGCCTCCCCCTTTCTGTTTCCCTCCCCTTCATCCTGCCTCCCCCTTTCTGTTTCCTCCCCCCTTCTGTTTCCCTCCCTCCCAATCCCTCCCTCCATCCTGCCTCCCCCTTTCTGTTTCCCTCCCCTCATCCTGCCTCCCCCTCCCTCCCTCCCCCTCCCTCCCTCCCTCCCTCCCTCCCTCCCTCCCTCCCTCCCTCCCTCCCCAATCTGCTGATATACAGACTGAAAAGCGTTCAGTTTAGAACCCCCCACCCCCAACCCCTCCTCTCCGTGTTAACAAGTGCTCCCAGGTGGGTGTTGCCATAGCGATTTCCCCCTGGCTGCCGTGGCGATGGGCTTGGGGGCGGAACGGGGAGCAGGTTTTGCTGAAGACAACTGATGCCCCTTCCTTGCCCTACGGTTTCGTCCCTTTCTCCTCGCCCCCCCCCCCTTTTCCTTCAGTCTAATGAATCTGCTTACAGTAGCAGTGGCTACTGCTACTTATCCAAGTGGCTTGTGGCTTGACTTGTAAATGATGAGGCCTGTGACATGCTGGATCAATGGGCCTTGCTTTAATTTGGCATTTACCTGCAGTACCTTCCTCCAGGCATTCTGGTGTGTGTTGTTACTGTCGTTACGTTGTGATCAGTGACTCCAATACCCAGCGTTAAACCTGGCAGCACAGTTTTATTGTAATGACAAATATATGTCTCGGCTGGTTTGTTCACTAGCAACATTATGGAAAATGACTGAAACCAGTACAACTTTTTTCAAGCTGAATTTGTTGTTAGTTCAAGTGGATAACAGCGTACACACAAATTGAAACCATAGTCAGAAATTGGCTAGACCTTATCGATGAAAAACAACCGTGAATACTTTGCCCCCCCCCCCCCCCGTGTGTCTGTATTTCAGTCTCTTGTGCTTAGACAGTAGCTCAGCTAAATCAAAGTCATCCCCATGCGTGCTAGTGCTCTGTGGTTAGCTAATCGGCTAACACCAATCTGCTGTGAAAGTGGGTCTTCCTGTGGTCTCTGAATCAAAGCTACTCTCACTCTCTCTCTTTCTCTCGCTCTCTCTCACCTCAGCCAATTCTCCTCTGAGGGCTCTGCCCAGAGGTGGTGAGAGAAAGGGGATAGAGATTGAGAGGTATTATCACTGTATCATTTTGTATTAAAGTATCATGTGTACAATGCAGAAGATTGCACATGCCACAAAAGTTGATTCAAGGTTTCACACTGAAACGCGTTTGGCATGTTTTGCTTTGGGAGCTGGCAGGTCTGTACTTTTCCTCCTGCAGTGGAGCAGAGGAGAGGACCGACGCTCACGCGGCTGTTCGCAAAGTGCTTTCCGGTGCACTGTGGGTAGTTGGCGTCATGGGCGTCCCCGCTGTCCCCTCTCTGTCGCTAAAAGTTGAAATGACATTCTCCCGATGAGGGTTTAATGGCCCTGTGTGTTTTCCTCGCCCAGCGCCCTCCCAGTCCTCCCTGCGACCCCTCTGTCATCCCTTCTCCGTCATCCCTGGCTTCCAGACTGGAATGGAGAAGTGGAGGGGCGGTGTCGGTGGGCCTGCTGGCCAAGGGAAATGGCTTTTTATTCAATGCATAGATAAGCAGGCCCCCCGTCTGTCCCTCCCCACCTAGCCCTCTGTTAGCATACTCTGCCCCTCCCAACCCAAACCCTGCACACGGCTACAAGAAGATCTACACACGCACGCACGCACACACTGAGTCATCTCATATGCTGCACTCTTTAGGCACATACACTAAATACACACACACACACACACACACACACACACACACACACACACACACACACACACACACACACACACACACACACACACACACACACACACACACACACACACACACACACACACACACACACACACACACACACACACACACACACACACACACTGTGTCCCATGTTTGGACTGAGCATTGTCCTTGCCCTCCCAGGATGCTTTGAGTTGTGTCTGTATCTACCTCCCCGCGCATCATCGAATCATACGACTCATTTTTATTCATTTGTTCTCTTCCTTTGCTTGAAAAGGAGAAACTGAGCAGGAAAAAAAGTTGAAACCTTATTCCCCCCACACACCCTCCCCAAATGTCTCGTCTCCATGTTTCATGTTCGTTATTTTTCTCTGTCCCGACACCAATGAATGTCTATTCCTTTTACGGGAGAGGGGTTTACAGTTCGAAGTGGTGGATTGTTGTTGTTGATTTGAGTTCGACTTCAATAGAATTTTCCGGACATTTCTTTCACACTCTTTAAATGATTTCCCTTTGAATCAGGTAGGGTCACACATAGGCTAATTTAAAAATGTGGGCGTAAGTTACCATATGCCCCATTTTAATTATTTAGCCTATTATCAGCATCCAAACCGCTCACTCTGCTAGGAAGCATGGGAAATCTGCTGAAGTATCCAGGTGCATGATAATTAAAACAATGTACAATTCTTGGGCTTTGGACTCTGCTGTGCGCAGTCATTGAAATGTGCATTGGGAGTGTGTACACATACACCTAGAAATAATATATTTGCCAAGCTAATTGGCAATCTCAACAGAAATGAACTGTAGTCTCAAATGAATTAAGACTCAGTTACAGTAACTTAAAGGTAGACTCCTCAATATGACATCACCCTAGACAGCGGGGTGACTTCCTGGTTATAGACGTCAACAACGACATCATTTAAAATGTAAAAACAACTTCAAATACCACATGTACTTTTTCACATTTGACATCACCCCATTCACCTAACCCCTCTCTCCTTCCCAAACTTTCTTTCTCATCTCTCTCTCGTCCCCCCACCCCTCTCTCCTTCCCAAACTTTCTTTCTCATCTCTCTCTCGTCCCCCCCACCCCTCTCTCACCCTCTAGCTCCACCTCTAGGCTGTCCTCCCCACCCCTTCTCTCTGTGTTTACGTGGTACAATGTGAGGCTCTCAGCCTGCACGCTTTAATTCAGAGAGACAGGGCTCCATGAATAATGCATGGTCTCCTTGGCCGGCCTGCTTTCTGCATATGCTTCCAGGGTTAGTAACGGTCCGGAGAGAGGAGAGGAGAGAAGAGGGGGATTGGAAGCCAGGCTACAAAGGCGAAAGCTAACCAAAAAGATGGGGTGGAGGGAGCAAAGCTGGCTATTTAGCATTGTAAATAAACATCTCTGGAGAGTTGTTCTCTCTCTCTCCCTTTCTCTCTCCCTTTCTCTCTCCCTTTCTCTCTCCCTTTCTGTCTCTCTCTCTCTCTCTCTCTCTCCCCCTTCCTCTCTCCCTTTCTCTCTCCCTTTCTCTCTCCCTTTCTCTCTCCCTTTCTGTCTCTCTGTCTCTGTCTCTCTCTCCCTTCCTCTCTCCCTTTCTCTCTCCCTTTCTCTCTCCCTTTCTGTCTCTCTGTCTCTGTCTCTCTCTCTCTCTCTCTCTCTCTCTCTCTCTCTCTCTCTCTCTCTCTCTCTCTCTCTCTCTCTCTCTCTCTCTCTCTCTCTCTCTCTCTCTCTCTCTCTCTCTCTCTCTCTCTCTCTCTCTCTCTCTCTCTCTCTCTTTCTACAGTACAGTGGCAAGGAAAAGTATGTAAAACCTTTTGGAATTATCTGGATTTCTGCATAAATTGGTCAGAAAATTTAATCTGATCTTCATCAAAGTCACAACAACAGACAAACACAGTCTGCTTCAACAAATAACACACAAATTATTGTATTTTTATATGTATATTGAATACATAATTTAAACATTCACAGTGTAGGTTTGAAAAATATGTGAACCCCTAGGCTAATGACTTCTCCAAAAGCTTATAGGAGTCAGCAAACCTGGAGTCCAATCAATGAGACGAGATTGGAGATGTTGGTTAGAGCTGCCCTGCCCTATAAAAAACACTCACAAAATTTGAGTTTGCTAATCACAAGAAGCCTTGCCTGATGTGAACCCTGCCTCGACCAAACGAGATCTCAGAAGACCCAAGATTAAGAATTGTTGACTTGCATAAAGCTGGAAAGGGTTACAAAAGTATCTCTAAAAGCCTTGATGTTCATCAGTCCGGTAACACAAATTGTCCCTAGGAGTGGCCGTCCTGCAAAGGTGACTGCAAGAGCACAGCGCAGAATGCTCAATGAGGTTAATAAAAATCCTAGAGTGTCAGCTAAAGACTTACAGAAGTCTCTGGAACAAGCTAACATCTCTGTTGACGAGTCTACGGTACGTAAAACACTAAACAAGAATGGTGTTCATGGGAGGACACCACGGAAGAAGCCACTGCGGTCCAAAAAAAACATTGCTGCACGTCTCAAGTTCGCAAAAGAGCTTTTGGATGTTCCCCAGCACTACTGGCAAAATAATCTGTGGACAGATGAAACTAAAGTTGTGTTGTTTGGAAGGAACACACAACCCTATGTGTGGAAAAAAAGACACAGCACACCAACATCAAAACCTTATCCCAACTGTAAAGTATGGTGGAGGGAGCATCATGGTTTGTGGCTGCTTTGCTGCCTCAGGGAATGGACAGCTTGCTATCATCAATGGAAAATACATTTTGCAGGAGAATGTAAGGCTATCTGTCCACCAATTGAAGCTAAACAGAGGTTGGGTGATGCAACAGGACAACGACCCAAAACACAGAAGTAAATCAACAACAGAATGGCTTCAACAGATGAAAATACACCTTCTGGAGTGGCCCAGTCAGAGTCCTGACCTCAACCCCATTGAGATGCCTGTGGCATGACCTCAAGAGCAGTTCACACCAGACATCCCAAGAATATTGCTGAACGGAAACAGTTTTGTAAATAGGAATGGTTCAAATTTCCTACTGACCGTTGTGCAGGTCTGCGTCGCAACTACAGAAAACATTTGGTGGAGGTTATCGCTGCCAAAAGAGGGCCGACCAGTTATTAAATCCAAGGGTTCACATACTTTCCCACCCTGCTCTGTGAATAATATAATAAATAATATATGCCATTTAGCAGACGCTTTTATCCAAAGCGACTTACAGTCATGTGTGCATACATTCTACGTATGGGTGGTCCCGGGAATCGAACCCACTACCCTGGCGTTACAAGCGCCATGCTCTACCAACTGAGCTACAGAAGGACGTTTACACGGTGTGTTCAATAAAGACATGAAAACGTATAATTGTTTGTGCTTCTACACCTGCATTGCTTGCTGTTTGGGGTTTTAGGCTGGGTGTCTGTACAGCACTTTGAGATATCATCAGATGTACGAAGGGCTATATAAATACATTTGATTTGTGTGTTATTTGTTGAAGCAGGCTGTGTTTGTCTGTTGTTGTGACTTAGATGAAGATCCGATCACATTTTATGACCAATTGATGCAGACGTCCAGGGAATTCCGAAGGGTTCGCATACCTTTTCTTGCTACTGTAGATCTGTCTGCTCTCTGTCTTACCTTTTCTATCTTCACTCTGTTTCAAGATGACTGGATTGAGCTCGCAGACAAATTAGCCTCCGATTATCCTGAACTTGATTTCAATGCACCCACAACACCTGCGTGGTCCATTTCCGATGTGACGTTTGATGTGATATTATTCACGACGTCTATGCCTCCGAATGTCGATGAACTCTCTTTTTAGATGTTGGATATGTAGGAATCGAGGTGATATGGAAGCCGTGCAGGGTTCAACTGAACAACCGCATCCGTTCATCATGTGCAAGTCTAGAGTTTCCGATATTACGTCTGGGATATCTGATATTAAGCCTAGATTTTCCGATATTACATTGCATATCATCGATATAGTGCTTTCCTTGCAATTCAGAGGTCTCACAATCCTGCATGTTTATTCTGAAGTCACCCAAAGCAGGACATAAATGTGAAGATGCATTTATTTAAGGGACCTATAGATATACATACTTATAAGCAAGAGGTTGAGATTTTCCTCTAGTTGATTACTTTCCAAGGCATTCTCCCGAACCTACTAAAATCAAGTTTGGCAAGTTTTAGATGCAGGCAACATTTGTAAACAAAGGAAATTGTGACCTGGTTTCTAAGGCAATTGCTTGAGAAAATGTTGGCTAGCACTTTTAAGTGAGCGATTGGAATGCCAAGAAATCTCTGTTGTTCTCTTTCTAAACACGAAAATTGGTTTCTTGAAGCACTGCGGTAATTGTGTTTAACGCTGAGACCTCATACTAAACCCACAAAGGGAACTTTCCATAGTATTGCAGCTATAGTTTCTGTGTGTTATCATGGCTATCATGTGTGGTGACAGCATGTAGCAAATTCAACGAGGTCTTCATTGAACAGAGCAATTATTCAGCTCACGACGACTCGTGACCAATGTTTCACTTGAGAACGGCCAGGGCGTTTTCAGACTCCAGCCATTGTTTTGGATCCCGCATGTACGGTTTCATTTCAAGAGACGTGTGAATACTGTAGTTAATTTGACCAATGGGAACAGAGCAAACCCAGGGAGAACGCGCGCGCTTGGTTGGGGAGCTCCTGAATTTCAAAGCAGAGCAGACTTTACATTGGCGTTTGAATGTAACATGTCCAAATCGCAATGTTTTGTTTGTTTGTTGTTGATGACGAAAGCAGATCATTGAAATTAGTCCAAAATAGAGGTTGGGACTGCATTGATTTGGTCTCACTCTTCTATTAGATAAAAGGTCATTACTTATCTGAATTACCTGGATGGCATTTTCCTTGAAACCAGCACTGGGCTGGTTGGAGAGGAGAGGCAGTGATTTGTTGTCTAAAAATAGACGAGGGGATTGTTGAGTTCACCTAGCATGAGAGCTGAGCTGAAACCGCTGTAGATTTGGTAGGGGAGTATATCCTACTAGAGAGAAACTGTACTCCCCACAGAATGAATAATAGACAAGTCAGTGACGTTGTTTCACTAAAGAACATAGCCGAAGCTCCCTTTTCTATAGTTGGTGCAGGGCTAGTATAAGCATCGTGTTGGCTTACACTACATGTGTATTTGGCTAATGCTGTTATCACCGGGGATATCGTTGGGAACACTGTGATGTCCGTCCCTGTCAAGACTCACAAGGCCTCATTTGTTATTGGTGGAACCCAGAATAGCTCTGTAGTTTATCATATGAAGGATTTGATTAAAACATTTGTTTTCGTTTTACTCCATTTTTTTTGTGTTGCTGTTGTTCTGTGTGGGATCATCAGAGTTTTCAACAATACAGAATTCTTCTTCTTCTTCTTCTTCAAAAAATACATTTAGTTTAAAAAAAAAATATTACTTTGCACCAGTGGCACAAGCAATGAATCCCCAAAGATCAGCACACTCACCACTTCAGTCGTTCCGGATCATGTGCTGGGTACTTGTGGTCAATGATCTTAGGGCCCTGTGGCTACAGTACTAGTTGAACCCAGATGACCCCCCCCCCCCACACTACTAGACCAGTGACCTTGCCTCTGTGATTAGCAGTACATTACCTCCCTCCCTGGAGGAGCTTTTAATACCAAAGCTCTAATTGTGCCCATTTGCAAACCATGTCCTCCAGTAAAACAATAAAGAAACGTTGTTTTGGAATACAGACCCAAGTTCCTGCAATTACAATTACAGTGTCTGGGCTGATAGTGCCAAGTAAATGGAGAAAAGAATTTGCCCAATGTGATGTAGCTTCTTTTTTTTCTTCTTTTTCTTCATCAATGTTTTAAAAATGACTCACTTGCAATGACTTCAAGGGCACTGCAAATAGAGTCTCCGAGTGGCTCGATTCTGATTCTCCCCTCCCCGTCTCGCTGTTTCATTTCCTGACCCGACCGCAGCTGGGCGGGTTAGCTCGTGGCATGGCCAGGACCGCGGGGGCGTAGGGGAGAGCATAAAGTGAAGGTGTGTGTCTGTGTGTGTGTGTCCCTCAGTGCCCCGCTGCCTGGTGGTCAGGTGGCGGCCCTACGGAGCCAGTATGGTGACAGTAATTGCCCAGTCAAACACACTCTCAAAGGCGCAGCTTTCACCTCCATGTCCCTCTAGCCCTGTCCTTTATGACGGACACTCAAAACCACGGACGAGCATGCAGGCTAGCCACACAAACTGTACTCATTAACTACCCTCCTAACACCCCTCCCTCCCCCTCATCTCCAAGGGAATCCTCCCTCGCGAGGTTGTGCTTACTGCTTCGTTAATTAGCTCCATATTCATCCGTGTGCCTCCTCCCCTTTCCTTTTCCCTTGATTAAACAGAGTGTTTAAGTAATGGTTTTGATGACCGCTTGATTACCATTGGGTCAACACAACCACCCGGTACATGTGTCTAATTTGTGTTCTCCTGCGGTGCTGTTTTCACCAGCTGGCCCTACATTCGTTCCCATAACAAACAAGTCGTTGCGGTGCTGTTGTATCCCCGCCGATGGGAACTTGCAGTATACACTGAGTGTACAAAACACCAAGGACACCGGCTCGTTCCATGACATAGACTGACCGGGTGAATCCAGGTGAACGCTTACAATCCCTAATTGATGCCACTTGTTAAAGTCCACTTCGGTCAGTGTAGTTGAAAGGGAGGAGACGGGTTCAAGAGGAATTTCTATGCATCGAGTCAAATGAGACATGAATTGTGTTATGTGTGCCGTTCAGAGGGTGAATGGGCAAGACAAGCGATTGAAGTGCCTTCGAACGGGGTATCGGGAGTAGGTGCCAGGCGTGCCAGTTTGTGTGAAGAACTGCAATGTTGCTGGGTTTTTCTCGCTCAACAGTTTCCCGTGTGTATCAAGAATGGTCCACCCCACCCAAAGGACATCCAGCCAACTTGACACAACTGTTGGAAACACTGGAGTCAACAAAGGCCAACATCCCCGGGGAACACATTCGACACCTTGTAGAGGCCATGCCCCGATGAATTGAGGCTGTTCTGAGAGATAAAAGGGGAAGGTGTTCCTAATGTTTGTCCTGCTTTTCTCTTATCATGGTCATAAACGTAACCCTGATCTCAGCACAGTGCCTCAATATACCGAAATGTAGAGGTGGCAGACAATTGTTGATTATTTGGCAATTAGCTGTTGTGCTTGTGTACAGATATTGCCACGAGTCAATAGTTACAGGGCCACAAAGATTTCTCTCACCTCTGTTGCTCGAAAAGGTTCGAAAAATATCACTGAGCAAATGTGCCAGTGTGTGTATTTTGCACTGATGCTACTTGTCGAGGGTCATGAACCCTGAATTCTATGAATCCAAGTTGTCGGTTTGAGGCAGGTCCATGTTTTAGTGACGAGGTCAGGGCAACTATTGAAGGCTATTATTTATAGAGCCGTGCATTGATTCCTCCATCAGGTTTTCTTCAAGGGGTTTCTGCCCCACTGAATGGCTGGCTGCAGACACACTGTAAGCGCCGGAGGCCTTGCCTAACAAGACGTCAATGGACAAACCCAATCTGTCAGGGCCCCAGAATGTGGTTCTAACAAAACAAAATCAATCGTCCACCATCGTCACACCCATCAGCGCTGAAAAGATGTATCGACAGCCCAGCTCCAAGCCGAGGAAAGGGCTCAAGTCAGCATGTTGAAAAGTACCAAAATGTGGTCTTGAGGGGGTGTGTGTGTGTGTTGTGCGTGTGTGTGCATGTGTGTTGTGCGTGTGTGTGTTGTGTGTATGTGTGGGTTGGGTGCGTGGGTGTGGGTGGGTGTGTGTGTGTGCTGTGTGAGGGTGGGTGGGTGTGTGTGCCTCTGTGTGTGTGTGTGTGTTTTAACACCGGTGGACCAGGAGTTATTTATTTCCAGGCGCTGAGCGCTTGTCGGGGTGGGAGGGTTCGGCGCAGATGGGATAACAAGAGGCTATCTGAGGAAAAACACTCTTGATGAATGTCCTGCCTCGGTCTGACTTTAGTAAGCGCCCCCATTGGTACATCAGGTACAGCCATGTGCGTGCCATACATCATAGGTGACTCTCCGTACTTTATGAGTGTCGAACCACAGTCCCTCTTCCTACTCACCCTTACAGGCAGATTTACAGTAGCCCTAACAAAAGTAATAAGGAGTGACATGTCAAAACCAGTGCTGCCGGCAGAAAAAACACACCCTCTAATCCTCTAGGAAAAAGCCGAAATATGAGGATGTGTGTGGGGTCTACGGGGATTACGAGGCTTTCATTTCCTCCCATAATCCCTGAAAGTGAATTCACTGATGACATTAGGAACCTTGCCTCACAATGGGAAGTGAGTGAAAGGACGAAGGGCATTGGTCAGAGCACAGACTAGTATCTACAGTCATGGAGGTAGGAGTGTTGCCGAGTGTGTCCAAGAAGAATACAGGGGGGTTTATGAAGTAGGTACGGGCACTGTTTAGGAGGGAAGGTGGGGAACGGCAAGAGAAAAAAAAGTATATTGATTTCGGAATCTCAATTACCGAGCTGTGCCATGACTTCGCTCGCTCGCTCCTCTCTCTCTCTCTCTCTCTCTCTCTCGGTGCTTTTGATAGCACATCATCCTAAGGGCTCTTCATTACCAACGGACACGTGTCAGGAGGGAGGGCTCTTTATGAATTCACAAGCACGTGTCTCAGGCATCGATACATCAGCACAGGGACCCCAACCCCCACCCCCCACTCTCTCTCTGCTTATTGCTTTCCCTCATTGGGCCTGCTGTGTTAAGTTGCATGATTTATACAACAGAGTCTCCTGCAAACAGTCTTCCTTTCGGCCCTGCCGGCCATGACAGTGGGGGATTGGGTGTGGGCGATAATGAACTCGGGGCGATTAGAGACCTCAAACTGTCTTCATCAAGACGTCCTCTGCAAGTTCGGGGCTTTGAACTGCAACTTTCATAGACTCGACCACTGCCCTGTCGGTTCTTCTCCCCTGTCCCCTTGTAAATGTGCCTTGGACTTGGCTTAGCGTTGTTTAGCATTAGCGTCACGGCTTAATGCTAATTCTAATGCCACGACCAAACAAAGAAAGATACTGTCATTTCCCAGTTCTGCTTAACAGAGACTATGGGAGCCAAATCTGGCCAAGACAATCCAGTTTGTCCCTCACACATGGTGATACCTGTCTGTTTTCCAGAGCTGTGTTCCCTTTCAGTGGCTGAGGTTGTTATGCTAACGCTAAACCTGAGGAGTTGTTCTTGGATTCTGTGAGAGTGCTGCGGATGTCTCTTTAGATTAAGTCAGTCTGCTGTTGTTTTTTTCCCCTCAGGAAGAGAATGGCAAGAAAAATTGCCGCCTTTAACCCCCGAGCCGATTTTCCAGCCCTGCTAAAGTGCTCTAATGAAAGGGGCCTCCTCTGTCTCGCACACAGCTCTCCACACTCTTTATGGCTCCTAGCAAATATAGATGACTAGTTGCAAGTGGCCTTGTTCTAACCGCACTTCCCAGCTCTAGTTCACCTCGTCCCAAAAATATCTTTACCAGCTTTTCTCACTATTTTGCACAGCAGTAAACTTGTGGTGCTCTTATTTTGTTTTCAGATTCGGCCACATGAGCGCAAAATATGTTTTTTTCCCGTTGTGTCCATTTATGTTTTTGCACAATGACAGTAAGCAGGAAGAGTAGTGTGCGTCTGCGGGTGTGTGGGTAGTGGGTACGTTTAATAGCATGCTGATGCATTTAAAAACATTTTTATTTTTTATTTTTTTTACAAATGAGAGATTCACGTGTCCCTGGGTGCTTGTTCAGGCCCCCTCATGTTTCCCTCTCCGGCTCAATCTCATCAAAGACTAAATCACGCTCCCATTTCTTGTGGACTTCCCTCCTACACGGCCTCTATTACACTGGTGTTGTTATTTTCCCCCAGCAACTCGTTTTTTTTCTCGTCTGGGCCTGATAGTATCCTAGTAAATCATAACAAGAGGAAAAGTCCAGTCATCTGGTAGGGTCTGACACACTCCCTTGTCTTTTTGTAATGCACGCACCGGTTCAATTCCCTCATCCTATGGCACGGCACAACCAGCTATGACATACGACGTGAGTCCCCCCACAGTTCCTGTTGGAATGCGCTGTTTGTAATGCGTCGGGCACTGCAGCTTTTCCAATCTGCAATTGAGAACTCCAAATGATCCGAAAAGAAGTCGACCGATTCCATTCAATACCCACCTCAAAGCGTGTCTGCGATGCTTCCAATGTGCACACTGCAGTGGATGTAATTTTTTTTTTTTAAAGATCAAGGAGATGCTCATTGAGATGTTTGTTTGTGAAGTCTACCGCTGTGAAAAAGCCCTGAGATTTCTCTGACGTCGAAAGTGTCTTAAAATTACCCCCCGACCGAGAGGGACAAGAGTGGGTAAGCTGTTTTGACTGTTGGTTATAATGACGTTATGAGAAGAAGAAGAAAGCCCGTCCGTCTGCCACTTTTTGAATCACTTGCTTGATAGATCTCATTCCTTTTAGCAGGCAAAGTGGAGCGGGGCAAGATAGCTAGAGGCCTGTGTGGAACAAATTACGCCCGGCCCTGTTACAGGCCGCTGATTCGCCGGGATCCGACAGAGAAAAGCAGCCTAATGAGGTTCTCCAATCAATAATAAGACCCCCTAACGACGATGAGAAGCCCGTGATGAGCCTGAATTGTGGCAACTCCTTCAGCGCGTTTCCCCTTTCCTGTCTCCCACTCACCTGCTTCAACACCCACTCTCCACACAGGAGGCTGGGGCATGGCTGCACATGGCAGGAGGCACATTTCCACACGTTGGAATCAATAGACTCCGCTATGAAGAGTTTATTTGCAAGTATTGACAAGCGGGTTGATGAAGCCGGGGATTGGGATGTCTAAGGCTGTTATTGTGCGGTTGTGGTAGAAAAGCATCGTTTGAACTTTTCTCCGCATTCTACTCGGAGACAGCGTTTCTCTTCCTGTCCCCCCCACCCCACCCCAAAGAGGCTGACCTAGAGACTAGAGAAGACATTGAGGATGTAGACAAAAGGCAAAAAAGGAAATATTAACGCGTCAGGAATGAAGGAGGATGCGTGTGGATGCTCGGGTAAAGGGCAACGGAAATGTCCCTTCCTTCTCCCCGATGAAGCTCGGCGTTAAATCTGGAATGCAAATGATTTTCAGCCTCCGTGTTGGACGGTGAAGGGTAAATTGTCACCCGGGCCGAAGACGGAGCGGGAATCTCGAAATTGGACCTCTAACAGAGTACGCCACCGAGTGCGTACTTTGCGAAGTGCTGACGGTGACCTTTCAGTTGTTTCTATCTTATCCAATCAAACACTGCCATCTCCATCGGTTAAGGTCCCACCAACGTGATTCGTTGTTTTAAAAAGCTTCCCAGTGGTTGATAGCGTTTTAAGATGATGCGATATTGTAGATTTCTCTAGCAAAGGGAATATGGGGCCTCCGGAAAAAAGTACACAATATATCCTATGTCGTGTGCAATGTTCCCTCAATTTTTGGGGGCCACTGAGCAAATTTCAGGTCTGCTGCTGAGTGCAAACTTGAACGTTGTGAAAATTCTGTGCAAGTCCCAGCACGTTTACTGTGAACACTGACGATCTACCCGAACACTGAACACTGATGCTCTAAGTTACCGTTTTAACAGTGACCAAGTAGACTACTGTGTAGAGGGTCTACCAGAGGGGCATAGCATCAAAACACAATGGAGAAAAATGCATCCACAAAACATTTTAACATGGAAATAGCTGTTCTATCATTCAGCCTACAGTAGCAGAAAATGTGCGGTGTTCAACGTAGGCCTACATTCCATGAGACTTCAGATGAAGAACATGCAGGGCTTGACATTAACCTGTTTATCCAGACAAAGAGGTGACTGAAAATGTTGTGTTGTTTGATGCAAGAAACCACTTTCGAAAAAAGAACATTCAGTATTATTCCGATACCATTATTACAGAGAATCAGACAAATGATGCTGCCCTCTGCCTATTGGCTACTTAAGCTCATTCGAAGACCACTCAAAATACAACACTGCCCCTTTAAGACCGAGACAAAGCTCTTTACCTGACTCGCATTGGTCACGAGTAAGACATTTTCTTTTTTTTTTTTCGGCTTCTCAATGAAGGACTGTGCTCCGTGGAACTTGAGGTAGTAGAGTGGGAGAACACATGAATGAATCTCGCAGACATTCTGTCGCTGACTGAGTACACTCTGTCGCTGACTGAGTACACTCTGGGGCCACCAGAGAAAACAGCACGGGGCGCAACAGGCAACGCAACGTTATGTTTCACAGGTGTGGAGGAAGGCCATGGATGAACACCAAGATAAGCACATTTCTATCGAGGGGCTATAAAGTAAGTGCAGTCATGTGGAAATCGAACACCACAGAGATACATCGCTTGGCGAGAGCTAAAGCACCGCCCCCCAATAGGTACTAAATACCTAGACTTTAATGGGTCACCTGTTATAACACAGTGGTTGACAACAACAAAAAAACTGCAAGAAATAAAGTCATATTTCCACCTTTTTAATGTCGGCCGTAAATTAGCCATTCAATGAGCCTTCTTTCTCCAATGGACACGTGCAAAGGGCCAGGGAAGGGACCAGAATGCATTGCAGTGGACCGCACTGTTGGGGTGGCATCCTCGGGGTCCCATGGAGGGGACCGTGGGGCATGTTCCTGTCAATGGGGAGGTCAACCCCTCACACAGCCAACTGCCACTCAGGAGCGGGCCAAGGTTGCCCAGAGCGACGGGACAAAGCCGGCAGTGATGAGGTCATTGGAGGTTGGAGGGAGAGCAGCAAGGCCTCAGTGGCGTTTTTTTCTCCCCATTTTATATGAAAGGCTGAAAGAGGGACGCGAGGGGGGTCAGGATTATGGGGAGCTCGTCCTTTGGAAACCTTTTCATCCCCCCCCAATCTGATTAGCCTTTAAGCTGCGTATGGAAAGAAAGGATGAGGAGAGAGAGAGAGTGGATGGAGGAGGTTTATACCCTGGTCCGTTCGCTTTTGTACCCAGCTGAGTAGAGGCCTCAATATATCACGGCAAATTAGGCTTTTACATGTATTTTTACGGCGGAGAGGGCTGCAACGATGAGAATGTCCATGTTTCTGTTTACCCGTATTGACCCACATCTCAGCTCTTCAAAAGGACAGGAGTCCTGAGAGAGAGGAAGAGGGAGAGGGGGAGAGAGAGGGGAGGAGAAAAGAATGAGGAAAGGAAGAAGAAAACAGAGTCTGGGCATAGAACCCGCCGTCCCCCCCGTCTGAGCCTCTCTCACCCTCCCTCTTTCTCACTCCTTGCCAGCTCGCACTCTCACAATCAAGGTCTGGTCTAGCAGCAGATTAGTAGTAGTCCTAGCCTAACCTCAGCTGCAGTGAGAACATGCCACCGCCTCTCCCTTTCGACTGTGGGTAAATTGGGCACCGGTCCTGGACTACATGAATTCATGATATGGCCATTTGGTCTCCAATCTGCTCCCACTGTGGAAAATCGGGATCTAGGAGGCTCAGGGTCCTTTTGTCCCTCTCCCTTTCCCCTCGCAGCCTGCAATAGGGAATGCATTTCAATCACATGGCACTCGATACTGCTGATGCCCATGCAGGGGGAAAAAAAGAAAATCAGGGCGCTAGCGAGAGAGAAAATAAAATGACGTGTGAAATTTTGCACCCATGACAGACAAATGTTGCCTGACAGCTGTGACTCAAGCCTTTTGCAGATTGATATTTTACAGGAGTATCCATGAAAGGCGTGGCCCGTAAGTGATTTCATATAGCTGGGTTACACGAGATGACACTCAACTGGTAGAGATCCCTGCTGTTTCTTGTAATAATATCTCATCTGCAATGCACATACCAGAGAGGCTCTCTCTCCCTGCCTTTGGATAGATCATTCTAGCATACAGCGTGGGGGGGGCCCAACATGTAAACCTGGGGAGTTATGCAAGTTGTGCAGGCGCGGTCAGTTCCTGTATCCACATATTTCACATGTTTGATATGCGCCCTTGATTTACCATCCTCATCAAACATGATGATATATGGATTTATTTATTGTTATTAACCAGTACATCTTGGCTGGCTAGATGTAACGCTAATTTAATCACCCTGATTTATTGAGAAAGCTGTTCGTGCAGTACTTCCTGGAAAAACTGAGGGGGATTGTAGTCAGCGAGTGTGCTGTTTTTATAGTTTCCATGATAATCCACATGGAAAATAGACTCAATTTGGGCTGAACCAGACGTGTTTATAGCTCCGGCCTGTCACTCATTCCCAGACTGGAAGCCACGTGGAATCATCTGCGTTCAATAAGTTTCCCGCTCTGCACCCAAAGTGTGGAAACGGCACTCTCACATCAGGCACATTTTCAAGTCATCTCTAAACTGTTGGTCTGCTTGGAGGAGTACTCGGCAGATGCAGGTTATACTGTTTTTCTTTGCCACTTTTTTGTTAAGATGGTCCTCCGGAGTTGTCGGTGAATGTTTGGGGAACTGAAAAAGCTCTGTCTCTCAGCTGGCTGATCAGTCTTACCGTTTCAAGAGGACTTGGTAAACATCCCCAGAGCTTTTGTCGTTTGTCGAGCTTAACCTAGAACCCGACATTCCTTTTTTTTTGTTTTTTTTTTGTCCTCTTTCATTCTTCAACGAAGAGCAAAAACAAACTCCCGCTTTTTTTTTTTTTGCCTCCCTCCTCTTCTTTTTGGTGAGCAACCTCTCCCGCTCGGAGAGAGCCGTACTTCAAGCGCTCGGGCTTCTCCCGGAGAACAATGTGGGGACTCTGAAAACCGGAGAGGTTCTGTCGGGGGAGACTCCTTCCCCTTTGTTTCGCTGGAGACGAGCTCTGTGACCAATTAGTGTTTCATTGGCCAGAAGAAAGACTGAGTAGGACTCTCTCGCTCTCCCTCGGTCATACGTGGCCTTTTTAAGGATTTTCACGACATGCAACATTCCACCCTCTCCCTCATTGAACTTACTCACTACGGAGAGAAAAAAAAGGTTTTCTCCAGAAAGCTCATTACACAGGGAATAGCCTCTGCTGTAGGGTACCGGAAAGGCCTTCTAAAAATGTAAGGTTAGGTGGCCGGCCGGACTAGGTGACTACTTTACTTAGCACCTTCTAGTTGGACGTTACAGTAAATATATGGAAAAAATCTCGAACAAAGAGCATCATCAACAAGATAAAGGTTATGAAATGCAGTTCTGGCTGTGTTCAAACATTGATTTCAATTCCAAACCATTTATTGTTCTTTACCATAAACACAGACAAAGACGCCATTTAGGGAAGTATCACGTAAACGTGCCCTCCAATATCCCTGTCACTCTTACACACACACACACACACACACACACACACACACACACACACACACACACACACACACACACACACACACACACACACACACACACACACACACACACACACACACACACACACACACACACACACACACACACACACACACACACTTTGTTAGATCTTTGCTCAGCTAATTGGAGAGATGCTATTTGATCCACTGCAGCACTCTGAACGAGTTCCCCGTGTAGCCACTTAGGATGGTCCCCAATCTCGATGATTGACATGTCCTTATGTCCGGGAGCACAGCGAGGCCTCTCAGAAACACTTACACTCGTCCAATTATCGATCAGTTCAAAGTAAACAGGGGAGTGATTGAGGCGGAATAGAGGGAGCGGCGGAGAAGGGAGACAAAAGGGACTGGCGGGGACTATATGGGTCAAATCAACCGCTGTGAAAAAGAGAGGGGGAGGAAACTTCCAATTGTCATTTATTGAGAACTATAACGATTTGGACAAAGTTTAGACCTTTGTCAAGTTTTGATTGCCTGATAATAGACCTACAACTTTTTGAAAGCTTAAATGTATTTTCTGAAAGTAACCTTTGCTGAGGTAATTGCCTTGAAATGTCGGTGTTTGTTACTGTATGTCGACTTGGTGTTAATTATTTTCATTTTCTCTTTCTTTTTCCGGGTCCATCTCCTCCCGTACCTGTGTTAAAAAAGGTGAGTGATTTTTCTTATATTTCCTTTGTGATTTCTTTTGTTCAACATTTCTCTCAGGAGTACTTAAGATTTATGGAAACACAATTCCCGAATTGGTATACCAATTCCACAATGTATCAAATGGCTTCAGGTTTAATATTTTCGCTGAGTCATTGAAATAGCACCAGACTTGGGGGGGGGGGGGGGCGTTGGCATGTGTTGACAACGTATTTGAATGTCCGTCTTCTCGACTCAAGTCTACCATGTTCGGACAGGAATGGGTTGTTCAATTGTTGAAATAAAGCCCCCCCCCCCCCCCCAGCTCTCCATGGTGTTAGCCTCGGCAGCACTCGAACAGCGGTGCGCGGTGGACAGGCCGAGGGTAACGGATTGGGCAGCAGCAACTATAGTGTGACAGTAAAGAGGGGAGTGGACTTGAAGTGGTTTAGGCTGGCTTTGATACAATGGAGAGAAGAGGGCAGCCATACACTCCCCCACATAATCCATCCCAACCGCAAACAGTATCGTTTACTTAAACAGACTCGGCTGCACATTCAGACCCATTACTAGTCAACTTGTTTCTTTGATGAACAGCTGTGGAATGCCACTGGGGCAAAGCAACCTCACTTCTAACCCATGTGATTGGAATGTTGATGCTGCAGTGTGGATAGGCATGTGTTTATGCATTGGCATGAATGTGCAAATGTGTGTTTTTGTTGGTTTATATATCTATTTTTTCATCATCCTACAGTTTGCATTGGCCTGACATCTGGCAATCAGAGCGTCAGCATTTGATTATTCCACTTCCTCGTGACAAGTGTGCGTGCTGCATGTGCGCGTGCGTATGTGTGTATGTGTATGTATGTGTGTGTTGGATAAATAATACTTGAATGTATAGTGTTTGGCTCAAAGGCAGAATCGAACGGCGTATAAAATTGGGATCGATATCCTTACAAGAGAAATATCCACAACAACCCACTATGTGTATCTATGAGGTTCCAGCGTTTAATTGATACCTTAAAAAAAACGGTCAAAGTTTGTTTTTTTACGGGGGGCAACGACAACATAGGTTTCGATGGATAAATATGGCGGCCTAAAAATAATCTCCATCCAAATGCTCTTTGCTCAGAATAGTCCTGGTGAAATACACAATCCATCTCTATTGGGGGCAACCGGTGTCAGAATTAAATTGACTTCAATAAAGTCCCCTATCAGGAAGGCATGAATTGAAAGCTCTCCCGTGATAACATAATAGAATGAGAGTCAGGTGGAGAATAGCTTAAAGCTGTGCGGTGGGCTTCATTCTTTATTCACTGTGTCATTTGTGTTAGATAATTGCCATTTCCCAATGGCACGAGAACAGGCCCTTATATTAATGCCAACCTTGGAAAAAGACTAGTCTCCAAAGTAAAACCCAATGATTCAATTAATGTTGATTCAGTCAAAAGGTTCTGACTGGGAATTGGTGCCTGCTGCCTCATAAATCTTATTTCACCCTAAAAAGATCTGAAGTAGCTCTGTTCTCTCTGCGATACAGAGCGTATCCAAAATGTACGAAGTCCTACAATATCTCGCCGGTGCCCCTTTTTTAAAAATTCTTCAATGAGGCCCCTCCACACATTGAATTATCTTCGAGAAATCTGTTCCCGGGGAGTAACTGCGACGATGTGTCTCCCATTTTTTCTGTTGTTGTAAGATGTGACGCAAATGCCATAGGAGGTGTAAGAGCTCAGGTTAGCACGTCACTCACCAGGTCCGTTGGGCTTGGCACCCCAGTTCATTACCCACCTACAGTAGCAAATGCGGAGGGGGGCTACCTCAGAGATATGGTGAAGCTCTTCGTCTATCACAAGGCCGGTTGAACGGAGGAGGGGGATCCGGTGTGTTCTCAGAGATTTCAGGACAGGGACATGGTGAGAATGAAGAGGGCTGGAGTCAATAGGTGGTCTGCTTTACCAAAGAGACCCCACCTTTAACCGAGCCTCACTGCCTCTCAACATGTAATTACCCTTGTCGGGTTTCTCTCATCTTCCTGGGGCGTTGGCCCCCCATTGCTGATTACTGAAGCCCCCCCATTGGCTCACTCGTCATCCTGACACCAGTCTAAGGCTCTAGAGAGGCCACCCCGCAGCTAAACCTCTGCTTCAAACTGATCAGAAGTCAGTCCTGACCTTTTGACCAATTTGCCACCTCCCTGACCCCACCACCCCAACACTGGTTCCAGGGGCTCTGGGTCGGCGACTCGTCAAGGATCAGCAGGCAACTTTGCCCCGATTGTCCGGTGTGGAGCGGAAATCTGATCTGGGGGGGTCATCTCTGGAAGGGCCTGAGGTCCAGTTGCCAAGGAGCCTGGCTACTCATCTGGAACGGCCAGAGCCCCTTCAACAGATGCCTCGTCCCATTCCCATGTCTCTGGAGTTAAGAGCCCCCCCCCCCGGCGTATTATCTGGCCATTGTCACCCTATCATTATGAATTCCCAGCTGTTTGGGAATATTCTGTCCTTCCTCCTTCCCTCCTCTATCTCTCAGTCCTTTCTTCTGTTCTACCAAGTGAACCCTTTCTTCCTCCCTCACCATCATCCGACTAACAGCGGAATCACAGAGGCGCCATGGGACCCATTAAGTTGGGGCTGGTTGCAAATGCACTTTGAGCAGGCATCTTGATGACCACTAAGCAGAGGGCAAGTGGATACCTGAGACACTACTTCAGTGGCAAGGCCCCATGTGTGGCTGGGTGAGGAAGCCTCATTACGGGGCCTGAGAGCTTCGCTGTTGTTTTTGCTGCTCCATGTCATTATGGCTAAGAGCTTTCGCATTGATTGATTGGTCAACAGAGAATGAAACTCCCGCAGATAGGGATGGTCACAGACTCAAGTCGATGCACTAGTTGATGTTGCATCTGTCGTAGTGGCATGTTGACATTGATGGGAGTGGGGGTTGGTGATAATCGTCCGATTTGAAAAATATATTACAATAATAATTTTTAAATCGCGTTCAGTCAAAAAGGTTAAAGAATGAAAATAATAATTTTATCACTCCAGGAATTGACAATATGGAGGCCTTAGTTACAGTGCAGTAACTAAGGCCTCAGTAACGAAAACCCCCCAAAACTCAAATTGCTCATATCGCATCCCAATTCACATTGTTGAACTGTGCTTTGGCTCGTTTTGATGCACATTACACACCCATCTGTTCAGTCGGTTTTGCGAGTCTCTCTTGACACTGCTCTGTCCCAGTCGCACGGTGCAGTGCATTAGAAAAGAATGGATCATTTGGTCCATAAAGTCTTAGGTAAAGATATGTCTGAGGGCCAAAGAGCAGGTTGTTAACAAGACACACTGGAGCTAAGCTTCCTGAATGGGAAGGGACTGTATGGGAGCAGTGAGCTGCCTCACTGCCCAAAGGAGAGGCTAGAGAGAATGCAGCAGCCGTGGCTAAGGTCCGACAGAGGAGCATCTTCGACAGAGACTGAGCTGCATCGTCCCAATCTTTTTACACCGTCTCTCGGGTGGGATTTGCGTGAAATATTAATGAGCGATTGGATTAGCGCGACTCCCAGTGGGCTGTGGCGTGTAATCCTGGTCGGGTCGGAGGCGCCGATAAGGGCTCGGTCCCCGATCCGTCGTGGCCACTGAGACCAGGGGAGCGTGCGACTTGTTGAAGGCAGGCTGGGACGTCTGCTGAGGACCCTCCTCTACGCTCCATGGCCAGGTCTCGTCTGGGCTTGCCCTGTCTGAACCAGCAGAAAGGCCAGGGGGACTGGACTGTATTGCAGGAATGGATCAACAATTATTTTCCATCTATATGAGACTTTCCCCCTGGCTGAAAATCAAAACAGTTCCATGATGATCTTCTCGGATAATGGCTCCATTTTCATGAGAAAATGACAAAGGGAGTGTTAAAGTAGTGGATTGGCTTGGCGCTCACTGCTAGCCATCTGAAGGTTTTAGTGGCAAATTCACTCTTTGCGAACCAACCCAAAACGCCCCCCGTTATCAACTCTGTTCCTGCAATATTTCCCGAAAAAGGGAACACGTTCAGGAAATTGCCGATCCTCTGACAAATGAGATTTGACCGTATTCCATTCGATAGAGTCAAATGACTGTAGTTCTTCTTGGCTTGCCTGTCTAGGCAAGTCGCTGTCGGGTTTTCTTCAGTTGCACATGGTGTAGTGCAAAGGAAAGGGCACTGAGAACTGTGTTTGACTCCCCAGGGCCTGGCACCATCATTCTCGTACAGTATGCAAATGCTCCTTGGGAAAATCCTTGGCTTGCTCACAGGGAAGTGTTATTGTTGTCCAACCTCTTTGATTTGCCTTCCATATCCATCGTTGACAGGCCGCCACCTCAGGGGTTACGTGAACAAAGCAGGGGTGTGACCAAGCGGAAAAAATCCCCAACGCCTGCTGCTTCCCGGTTTTTTCGACCTTTTTTTTCTTTGAAATCATTGTAGTTAAGTTTGAGGGCACTGGTCACTACACACACACACACACACACACACACACACTCACACAAAATAAATAGTAACCAAAGCAAACTGCAAATTGCTCCTTTTGAATGCAGTGAATGTAGTAAATGGAAACCTTTTCCACTATTTATCCTCGTGTAGGTTAAGCTATTTATGGAGAAATATAGAACCTGTTGGGAGGGTCGTACCTTGCCAAAAAATCTTTTACTGTAAAATGTTTTGAATTATGTGGCTTAATTTGATTATATTTTGGCGGCTTCAGGTGTTTAGGTACTCTCGCTAATGCATTGTTTCGTATAAGGTCATAAGAACAAGGCAACCTGGTAACACAAAAAAACGGAAAACATTGCAACGTGAGTGGGATTCTTCAATGCTGTTAAACACTTCCATACCACAAGATTGAAATGTAATAAAGTTCACGGCATGTGTTCAACCATATGGAACAGTGTATTTCACCCTCTTGAGTTACCATCTTTGAAATCCCAACCGGGTTGAATAACTTACATTACGTGTGGGTGCCTGTCTGCCTGTCTGCCTGTCTGCCTGTCTGCCTGTCTGCCTGTCTGTCTGTCTGTCTGTCTGTCTGTCTGTCTGTCTGTCTGTCTGTCTGTCTGTCTGTCTGTCTGTCTGTCTGTCTGTCTGTCTGTCTGTCTGTCTGTCTGTCTGTCTGTCTGTCTGTCTGTCTGTCTGTCTGTCTGTCTGTCTGTCTGTCTGTCTGTCTGTCTGTCTGTCTAGGATAGGTATCCTGTGATGAGACCACAGTGTGTGTAGATAGAACCGAGTTAAAACCTAGAAAAGCCCTGAGAAGTGGGCCCACTTGGAATTTCGACAACCTGTATTTAAGTCGGATAAGATCTCCCCAGACAGGAAAGTGCAGGAAATATAACTATTTTGAATCAATGGAGATAGCATTTGATTTAGCAAGTAGCCCGAAAAGAAAGTGTGGGATAACACAAGCTCATAAGAGGAAAACATTGGCTCGTATAGGAGGCGCAGGAGGCAGATCGTACAACAATATAACATATCGTTCACATTAAAAAAACTTTTTTTTTTAAAAGATAGTCTCTGACCTGAAGTAAAAAATGCCTAATATACCTCCTCGTGTGAGAATGGGAATTTAAGAACATGATCTACACTGGGTCAGCTGAGTGCCATCCATGGTTAGCGTAGCCATGCATTCCAACACAGTGATTGGCTGAGGGAAAAAGTTAATAGCATCCCATGCTTTGAAATGGAGTTCTCTTAAGACAGTGGACAATCTTCAAGACCAGCAGTAAATCTATCCAGGCCGATTATCAGATTACCCAGTATTGCTAAGGAAAAGTTGGTGAAACCTAAGCACCTCATAAATGTTGGTTTATGGCTGGGGTCTACCTTTCTATCCTGGTTTCTCATTTGCAAAAAGAATCTCGCAAAATAAAGTAGAAAAAGATTTGAGTGGGGCTCGGTAGCTCGCACCCGCTTTCCTTTACAAGTTTAGATATGCCGAAATAAGAAACACCCTTCAACAGTTTGCGTACCTTGTATGTCATACGCTGTGGAGGTGTTACGGGCATTGAGTTTCAGTCTCTGAAGTGCTACAAATCAATGCCATTGACCCATGACTTTTACTACCCACTGGGCTGAAAGCATACAAGGGCTTTGAGCGAGTGCCGCTCTCTGAGCACGCACCTGAGAATTGGTGAGAAACCTCACACTTTTGTGCCACGTTCATTGTCTACAGTTTGGGTTTTGTTACTTTGACTCTGCGTTTTAAAGGGTTGATTTCTATTTCGTTTCCAGTCAGCGCTTTAGTTACTCCGCAAAACCAAAAACCAAGTGTTCTTATGTACGATTAGGTTAAAATAGTCATGGCTCAAGCCTTATTATCTCCAAGCTTCCTCTCTAGCCCGTGTACTTGAGACATCCCTCAACTAATGGGTTAGATGGGGGAGGGGGACTTCTGAGGTCTCCAGTTCTCTCTACTCTTCTCAGCATGACGGGTGGTGAAAGTGTCTGGCCCACGGGTTGTGTCTTTGACTTCATCTATCCAGACCAGCTGAGAGAGAGAGAGAGAGAGAGCCGTAAAGAGGGGCCATGTGGAACCTTTTTAAGTAATTAAATGTCATGACCAATAATGGAAGCGGGATTCAACTGCCCCCTTTTTATGGCCAAGTTCCTCAGACTTAAAAAAAAAAGTTTTCTACTGAAACACTTGTCTTTGTCACACATGTAACGGTGTAGCGGTGAGGAATGCACGTCCGCCCGCAGTCCGGACAGAATGAAGCTAATGTTAATGTGTTCTTTTCATACGAGGATTGATTCTCGGACTCTTTTGAAATGACATATGCCGCTTGGCTGTGAAATGTGGCGGTGGGGGTAAGCTAGCTTGCGTTGAGGGCCTCTTACTCTCTCCGCCATCAGTTTATATTCCCGGCCTTTACAAGGGTGGAGTGGAGGGATCTTAAAGGATTTATGGCCAGTCCTCTCTTTTCAAACCTGGCTTATTCACTACCGAAGATGAAAAATAGGGCCGAGTGTGAAGTGGATAGTTCCACTTGTTGGCCGGTCATTTATTTACGCAAACATGCCGTGGATACGGTATGGGGGGGGAGGAAAGGGGTGTTGTCCTCTGGGTGAATAGAACCCACAAGTGAACCCTGGGAAAAAGCCCTTAAGATGCTGCAGAGAGAGCAGGGGGTGGGGGGGGGGTCTCGGTTCAGTGACTGGTTGGCTGGGTCTCCCCCTCACCAACACCACCACGCTCCACACTGGTAGCCTGAAAGGAGTTTGTCCTCCGGATAAACTTTGCAGCCCTCCTTTCCTTCTCTCTGACCCTCCCTCTGTGGGAGAGAGGGCCCTAACCAGTCGCACTCGGGCTGCCGGGCTCGCCAATCGGTTGGTCATGGGCTCGCCACGGGTTAAACAGCACTGCCAGGCTCCTTCTGTGCCCACCCTCCATGGCAGATGTCTGGGAATCAGGAACTCAGGCAGAAATGGGGCACAGGGGAGTAGTCACGGGCAATTATCTAAGAGTGTTTTCCACAAAGCAAGAGTATTTATCTGCATTAGTTAGCGGACGGGGCAAAGGGTCACGGGCTGAGAGGGATGAAGAGGGAAGAAGAGGACTGTGACACCTGACTGTCAGTATGCGACCCAAGAGACAAGAGGCAGTGTTGGTTTCCCACTGGCTAACAGTAGGAGTTCCCCAGTGACCTCATCAGACGTCTCTTAGTTGTACTTCACCCGGGTGTCTGGCTGTAATCCAGACAGCGCAACTCTATGGCTGTGGTTTGGATTGCGCAACACACAACTCTGTCTGTGAATAACATTTCCAGTAGATTATTCTGGGAACAGAAACAGAATGGTGGTGAAGTGTGTAAACACACCGACTGACTCCTTCTGCGCCCAGAGTGGGAGGTGAGGTGAAGTCACGGGCGGGGGTGACGACGACGACAGAGGACACGAATGGTGACCTAGTAAATCTCCTCCATTTTAGATGAGAACATTGCCTCGTTCTATTTGCGGGTCTTTCAGACAGTCGTTCAGTGCGAATCGTCCGTACGAAACCGCCGACAGGCTTGGCTCACGACCTCCTGTCGTGTGCACAGGTTTCATGTTCCACGCTCATCATGAGAGAGAGAGAGAGAGAGAGAGAGGGAGAACATGAGCTCAGATTTGTTCTGCTTAATGCTGTATGTGTTCATTGCCACTCGGACAATAGGAATCAAGCTGTCAAGGTTTCAGTCAGTTTTCAGGCAGTTTTGCAGCTGTTCCCACAAGCGAACCTCTAGGGCATAAAAACGATTATTATTGAGAGAAAAAATGACATGTATATAATTCCACAAATGCTCCCGGACATATGCATCTTTCATAGGCCGGTTAATTAGGAGCTGATTGGATCCGACAGGGGAAAGTGTACATCAGTCCATATGCTCACACTTAGTTACCATACAACAGTGGCTTTGACTGAAACCAGTAATTGGGAAAAACCTGGGTGCGGTTACCATGTTGAAACTCCAACGACCCCTGCTCTCCTACTTCTACCCCTCCACCGTCAGCCCACAAGCCATACACCGTTACACTCCCCGGGACTTCCAATCCGGGGTCCGTGTAATTTCCATCAATTTAGCGTCTGGTTTCACAGGATTTATGAAACCTGATCTGGGGTGAAATAGTATCTTGACAAGAGGTACGGCTGAAAGGTGGTTAGGGTATAAATCACACACATACCCACACTCACACCTGGACCTGTGTTACCCACCACAGTTAGCAGCACGCCAACACATTTGTCAACTGTTGAAGAATTTACGGTGTATTCAACTGGTTATTGAAATACTTACAGCTCCAAGTATTCTATGGTAATGAATCTAACCCCAGAATGGAATTGATCCCCCCGGGGGGGGGGGGGGGTGAGTTTCTCACGGCTTCCGTGCAGCCTTTGACATGCGCCATCAGTCAGGCTGAAGGAGGACCAAAACAACCCAGGCTGTAGCTAACCCTGCCTGGCTGATGTAAAGGGGGTGATGACAGCACATTCATTTCTGGATTTTTCCGGCCTCCGGAGCGGTTGCCATAACACCTGTTTGGGCATCTACAGTGACGGTGACCTCTGGTTTCACCCTTCCACCACCCCCTCAACCCCCCTTCTAAGCCAATGGGGCCACCCCTTCCCCTCTCCTCCCAGCAGGTGAGAGTTCATCATTAGCAGGGGGATAATTAATTGTCAGGCACAACAAAAAGGCAGGCCCTGGCCCCTCTCAGGACCCCTTTTGGACCCCTCGTCCTCTGGAACCTTGTAAATCACCAACACTAGCAGGGTCAGGCCGGCGGTACATTTTTCCCTGTAGCGTGATTCATGCGGACTGAAGCGTGATTCATGCTACCCAAAGGGATCTTTCAGCAGCCCCTAATACATGTTAGACATTCTCCCAGGCTGCAAGTCCATGTCGCCGGGAGTCCACCATGATCTGATAAGATGTGATTGTTTTGGATATGAAAGGCCTGTGTCTCACAGCAGCCATGGACGCGTCGCCTGACATTGAATGCAGAGAATGTAAAGGATAAGGTCTGAGGGATCACACGGAAATGAGCCTGCTTTCTAACCAAGCCGGCCCTGATTCTCTAGTCCTGTACACAGCAAGGAATCTCTGTGAAGTCGACTGTCCTGCAGTGAGTGTGGTCCGGGCAAGACACAGTCCTATAGATGTAAGAGCTACCCTCGTGTTACAGTGACAGTATCTGTCTGTCAGAGCTCTCTTTCTCCTTGACTCGCTTTCCTACCCATTCTCAGCCTCTCGCGATCCTCTGTCACAGTCTCTCTACGCCACGCACGCACGCACGCACGCACGCACGCACGCACACACACACACACACACACACACACACACACACACACACACACACACACACACACACACACACACCTGGGCCTGTGTTATCCACTAAAGTTAGCACCCCGCCAACACATTTGTACCTTTTTTTTCACACTTCAACCTTTTCTTGTTAAGGGAACCCCCTCTCAGGCAAACAGGCGACCCAGGGACCCCCATCATACATTAGCAAAAAAAGATTTCTTCACATCTTGGAAGAGGAAATGTGAACTCTAACGTTGTGTATTAGCTAGAAAGGTAACTGCGAACACATCGCTAAGAGCAGCTGTTTAGCTGTTTAAACAAAGGTTAGCCATTAGCTAGGGTGTGCAACATCCTAAATGGTCCAAAAATACAAAAATGGTGGTAGAGAAGTGCATTATATTAAGACAGTACACATATTTGTCCTGATTAATTTTTTTAAATATATTTTTTTGCTTCTCGCCATTAAAGCTAGTTAAAGAGGAAAATGATGCCTTTGTAGCCTAAATGGACGAGGCTTTATTTCCGAGCCGGTCCACGGGACACACGAGCGTATTACCAGGAATGCACATCAATCCTAGACGACAGTGCAGATCTAGCGCTCACTAGGCTAGTTAGCCAAAAAGTATGTCCAAGTCAAGAAAGCTTACCAGCAGCAATAGCCTATTCCCGAGAGCTTTTTCAAAGCCTACAGTTGAAGTCGAAAGTTTACGTACACTTAGGTTGGAGTCATTAAAACTCATTTTTCAACCATTCCATACATTTTTTGTTCACAAACTACAGTTTTGGCAAGTAAGTTAGGACATCTACTTTGTGCGTGACACAAGTAATTTTTCCAACAATTGTTTACAGACAGATTATTTCACTTATAACTCACTGTATCACAATTCAAGGGGGTCAGAAGTTTACATACACTAAGTTGACTGTGCCTTTAAACAAGTTGGAAAATTCCAGAAAATTATGTCATGGCTTTAGAAGCTTCTGATAGGCTAATTGACATCATTAGAGTCAATTGGAGGTGTATCTGTGGATGTATTTCAAGGCCTACCTTCAAACACAGTGCCTCTTTTCTTGACATCGTGGGAAAATCAAAAGAAATCAGCCAAGACCTCAGGAAAAAGATTGTAGATCTCCACAAGTCTGGTTCATCCTTGCGAGCAATTTCCAAATGCTTGAAGGTACCACATTCATCTGTACAACCAACAGTGCGCAAGTATAAACACCATGGGACCAAGCAGCCATCATACCGCTCAGGAAGGAGACGCGTTCTGTCTCCTCGAGATGAACATACTTTGGTGTGAAAAGTGCAAATCAATCCCAAAACAACAGCAGAATCTGGAGGAAATTGGTACAAAAGTATCTATATCCACAGTAAAACGAATCCTATATCGACATAACCTGAAAGGCCGCTTTGCAAGGAAGAAGCCACTGCTCCCACACCGCCATAAAAAAGCCAGACTATGGTTTGCAACTGCGCATGGGGACAAAGATCATACTTTTTGGAGAAATGTCCTCTGGTCTGATGAAACAAAAATAGAACTGTTTGGCCATAATGACCATCGTTATGTGTGGAGGAAAAAGGGGAGGCTTGCAAGCCAAAGAACACTATCCCAACCGTGAAGCATGGGGGTGGCAGCATCATGTTGTGGAGGTGCTTTGCTGCAGGAGGGACTGATGCACTTCACAAAATAGATGGCATCATGAGGATGGAAAATGATGTGGATATATTGAAGCAAAATCTCAAGACATCAGTCAGGAAGTTAAAGCTTGGTTGCAAATGGGTCATCCAAATGGACAATGACCCCAAGCATATTTCCAAAGTTGTGGCAAAATGTCTTAAGGACAACAAAGTCAAGGTATTGGAGTGGCCATCACAATGTCCTGACCTCAATCCTATAGAAGATTTGTTGGCAGAACTGAAAAGCATGTGCGAGCAAGGAGGCCTACAAACCTGACTCATTTACACCAGCTCTGTCAGGAGGAAAGGGCCAAAATTCACCCAACTTATTGTGGGAAGCTTGTGGAAGGCTACCCGAAACGTTTGATCCAAGTGAAACAATTTAAAAGCAATGCTACCAAATACTAATTGAGTGTATGTAAACTTCTGACCCACTGGGAATGTGATGAAAGAAATAAAAGCTGAAATAAATAATTCTCTCTACTATTATTCTGACATTTCACATTCTTAAAATTTAGAGGTGATCCTAACCGACCTAAAACAGGGATTTTTTACTCGGATTAAATGTCAGGAATTGTGATAAACTGAGTTTAAATGTATTTGGCTAAGGTGTATGTAAACTTCCGACTTCAACTGTACGTCAGATACTCCAGTAATTGGATCCAATGAGTATAACTTGCTTAATATTAGGAATTGAGAAATAAAATTGACATCATTAGGGAGAAAATATTATCCTATTTTCTACTGTAGGTATGTAATCCAACATGGTTGCTAATGATATTCATAAAAACATTGAACGACGCAAAATACATATTCCTATTTTCACGCACCCTCTGCAGTGGACCCCTGGTTGAATACCCCTGCATTAGACAACGGGCAGGGCAGATGGCAGCAGGCAGTGTGTCACCAGGCACTCGAGAAGCCGCTGTTGACAAGAGCCCAGGGAGTGAGGAGCCCTCCACAGGCAGATGGGCTTTTTCCCCCCCTGTCTGTCCGAGTCTCTGACTGTGTGTGTGTGTCTGTGTGTTAGACACCAGCCTGGGCTTCTATATGGAGAGAGAGGTAGTTTCATGGAAAGGAAAGGCCCTTCTTGCCAGGCCTCCACAGGCCTTCACCGGTCTGGAATTAATGGGAGGAAATGTAGGGGGAGCCCGTGACAGAAGGGTGGGCAGGCAGCAGCACCATACCACCCACAGGCTTATTAACTAGCCTCATTACCTTTACCAGTACCCACCAGATATGCACACACACACATCTGAACACATGTGGAGCTACCATGAGAGCTGAACTTCAATCCGACTGTCTCCAAACTATCCCCATACCTACATAATATAATATACATTCCATTTGCCATGCATTACTCGCCTCTGGAGAGTGTTACTTGAATCAGTACAATTACACTTCTCCGGCATTAACAGATGGCTGGTTTGATCCCTCTGAAACATGTTGGAGTGTCTTATATAAAGAGCCAAACTAATTAACCAACAACACGAACTCATTGGAAACACATCAGCCGTATGTGATGTTCCCTGCTGTTACCGTCTCATCAGTCCTTAGAGTGAATTACAGTTTATTTGGTACACCTATCTAGTACCCCCCTTTGCATCCAGCACATCCCGAATTCTCTGTGGCATGAAAACATTTCGCAGTTGGTATGAAGGAACCTTAAGTGTGCCAGGCAAACATTCCCAACACCATAATACCACCGTCACCAGCCTGTACCGTTGACACCAGACAGCATGGGGCAATACGCCAAATCCTGACTCATCAGCATGATGCAACAGGAACCGGAATTCGACGGACCAGGCAATGTTTTTTTTCCATCTTCAATTGTCCAGTGTTGGTGATTGCGTGCCCCGCTGGAGCAGCTTCTTCTTGTTTTTAGTTGATAGGAGTGAACCCCGGTGCGATAGCCCATCCATGACAAGGGCAGACGAGTTGTGTGTTCCGAGGTGCCGTTCTCCACGCCCCTGTTGTACTGAGCCGTTATTTGCCTGTTTGTGGCCCACCTGTTAGCTTGCACGATTCTTGCCATTCTCCTTTGACCTCTCATCAGCAAGCTGTTTTCGCCCACAGGACTGCTGCAGACTGGATGTTTTTTGTTTGTCGCACCGTTCTCAGTAAACCCGAGATACTGTTGTGGAGGCTGGCCGTTTCTGAGATACTGGAACCGGTGCGCCTGGTACCGACGACCATACCACACTCAGTTGCTTAGGTGATTTGATTTGGCCATTCTAATGTTCAATCGAACAGTAACTGAATGCCTCGATGCCTGTTTGCTTGCTTTATATAGCAAGCCACAGCCATGTGACTCACTCACTGACTGTAGGAGCGAACCATTTTTGTGAACGGGATGGGGTACCTAATAAACTGGCCATTGAGTGTATGTGTATTGATCAGGGGAGAGTGACTGCCCCCTTTCATTGAAGCCATGGGCGTTCAACCCCAACCGCGGTACTGCAGGTATTGTTAGCAGAAAACAGGATCCTCCATTGGAGTGAAAGGAATAATGTCAATCTTCGTGGTCAATCTTCATGTAATGAAATAAATACAAAATCCATAATTGCTTCTAGTACTCCAGATGTATGTCCTTGAAACTATTATTTTAGCTATCAAAATATGCTATAAGGATCATTTTGTTGCCAAAGTCAGTACCCTGGTCGGCCTTCACCTTGAGTTACTCAATGAGAGGGGGCACCACTGAACTAGCCTGCACTGTCACTTCCTGGAGTAGCTCAAACTGCGCATGTCTCCATGAGACGCCATCTTAACCAACTTGATTTGACTTCAATGCCGTATTGACTCCTCGCATAGGAATGAATGGTTGTCACGTAATCGATGGCTTTGTCCTTTCATATGTTCACATGTATATATGAATGGATGAAGCTATCCATCACGTGACACCATTCACGTAGATGTCATGCTCTGTTTCTCCTTTAATCTGGTGTTTGTGTGTGTGTGTGTTAATGCATATTTGTTCATATCTGTGTTTTGTGTCTGTATTTGCATGATATTATAGGTGTCTGTGTGTGTTTTCTCTGTACACTCCAGTATGTGTACTGTATGTTGTCGGCATGTGAGTGTGTGTATGTGTGTGTGAGAGAGAGGGAGAAAGAAAGAAGACCCCTTCCGTTGTGTGATGTGTTGAATGAGGTTGTATTGATGTGGTATTGAGGAGCCCTGGAGAGGAGCGCTGTATTGGGGTATCGACTGCACCCAAATTGGTAATTTCAATTCATAGGGTTCATATAATAGTCAATAATTATAGTACCGAACATCTGATTTGGACCAGACTTTTTTCGAAGAATGAGTAAGACATGAGGAATCCAAAGTTATGGTCAAAAGACACCCACATCCCACCCCACCCCAACAACAAGTATACAGCATCAGTTATCTATGTCTGACAAGTAGTATGGAGCTGCAGCTTGGAGAATTGTTTCTTCAGACTATGTAATGTACTGTCAGGGAATTTGGTGATGGTTTCCCCCCTCTTCAGAGAAATTAGTAATTGAAGTTGTTTGGGGTTTATGTCCCATCCTACTATCTTGATATTACCAGGCACTGTGTGTGTATGTGTGTGTGTGTATGTGTGTGTTTGTTTGTGTCTGTACAGTGTGTGCATGTGCATACGTGTGTATGGTATGCATCTGTGTGTGCATGTCTGTATGTACATTCTAGACATGTGTGTGTGTGTGCGTGCGTGTGTGGTTGTCTATGTACAGTACATCATATACGTGTGTGTGTTTGTCTGTGCACATGCATTCCTCTGGACATGTCCACCTGATCTTTTTTTTGCGTTTACCTTTAGGTGATTTACTAGCCTGTCCTAGTGATTGCTGTGTAGATGCTGCATACGCTGACTCATTCAGAGCCCAGAAGACTAATGTGAGGGGTAGACAGAACAGGCCAAACTGGTCATCAGGGTGGGACGCCAGGGCCACAGAGGGCAATTTAAACACAATTTAGACGTTTCTTTTTTCATTATTTGAAATAATGCATATCAATTCACTGAGTGGGCTGCAAATGTTTTCGCTACATTTGTACTAGACAATTACAGCCGCAGGAGTGCCGTTGTCAAATCCGCCCTCATATTCACTGACTCTTATGTGGCCTTGAACCGGGAATTCTCTTGTTCTACTTTTCGGAGGCGTAGTTGAGCCCGAAGAAATGCCTGAGCTAGTTTGACTCTTGACACAAGTCTTTGGACTGCTCTGTATGCTGCGTCTGAAAGTGAGAGTTCACTCCAAAACCGTGGACCCTTTCTTAAACCGAGATGTCCACTTCCCAAAATCTGGTCTGTTGATCAAATCACATGCCTCAATCCCGATTGAACAGGAAATATGGGCAATATCTGAAATGAAATTGAAATAAACATTTTGTAAAAAATGCACTTTAAAGAAATGTGAGAAGTACTTTAAGGCCGATTTTTTTTTTTTTTTTAAAGCTCTGGATGCGATATATTCAGCTTCTTCCACTCGTATCGGTTTGCCTCTCAGCCTTACAGGACGGGCCCTGTTGTTGTGTATGGCTTCTCCTGGGTGTAGCTGCAGCGCCCTACAATTCCCACGAAACACTTGCTTCCTGTTTATGTGTGAAATATGCAGATTGCTTTAGCAATCTGGGCCTGGAAGTGTGCTTGGTCCAGGTTGCACGGCAACAACAACACACAGACTATGTAACAGTCTGTAGCAGTCTGTCGTGCAAATGTCCCCATTTCAGATATACAGCTTCTAATAAAGATAAGCAACCGTTTTCTGTTACTTCTGGCATTGTGTGTGGAAATGCGTGTCAAGAACACAGCTTACGTGCAGCACGAGTGTTCCGAGGGTCTAATTGAAGAACAATGTCTAGAGACTGCAATATTTTTCGTTGATACTCTTGTCAACACTCGCTGATAAAACAGGAAGTGAAACAAATGGATTTCACTTGAATTCAAAAGTTGATCTACTCTTTTGATAAACCATTCCCTCACAGAACATGTGACAGAGGATTGTTGTTTTAGATAATTTCTATGTTTTACAAGCTGTAAATTAGAAGAGTATCAAACATGTCAATGAATGTTATTACATGAGTTTTCTTGCCATAGAAATGAATAAACTATTAGACATAGAAAAGTATTAGAGCAGTATTAGAACCTCTGCGAAGCCATCTTAGGTGAGTCAACAAATAGGTCAGCATACAGCTCACTTCGTAGATACGTGATCGGGCAGGTCTTAAATACTCATGTAGCAAATACAACCGCATGCGAAAACGCCTGTCTTACACGATTAGATCTGTTCAAGAGAGGCGTGTCGAAAAGCACGGAGCACTATGTAGAGCACATTTCCCCCGTCAGAATAAATGGCGTAGTCGGCAGGGCAAACACACTCTATTTATACCCAGTTTGTTGTGCCTCGCGCTGCATCTGATCACTGAGAAATTACTCTGTGATGTTGCACCCGCTATTGATTTTAAAGGGGATGCGTGGTATTTTCATAGCCATCTCATAAGCTATGCAGATTGAATTGATTTGGTTTATTTACTTTCATTTAGAGAGGGCCCCTCCCCCCTGAGGGCACCCAACCCCGGAGGAACTAGAGACAACAATAATTATTCTAATGGATACATTTCTGTTATTTTAACTCTGGGAAACTTGCTCTGATGCTAGATCACCATCCACACAATGTATTTGGGCTGGAGACATGGAGGGAGGGTAAGGAGGAGGGCTGTGGAGGTAGGGGGTTGTTGGTGGCTGGGGACAAAGAGATTGCAGCATTTGTGAAACATGTTTCTCTTCATGAAGCTCATGGGAGTGTGATGCTGGTTGCCGTGTGTGTGTGTGTGTGTGTGTGTGTGTGTGTGTGTGTGTGTGTGTGTGTGTGTGTGTGTGTGTGTGTGTGTGTGTGTGTGTGTGTGTGTGTGTGTGTGTGTGTGTGTGTGTGTGTGTGTGTGTGTGTGTGTGTGTGTGTGTGTGTGTGTGTGTGTGTGTGTGTGTGTGTGTGCGTGACTGTGTACGTGACTGTGCGTATGGCATTTTCCAGAATGGATCTTTCTGTAGTGGTGGTGTAGGTTTACGAAGGGCAAGAAGGGTGGCTATCCAAGGGAAAGGAGGATGAAGGTAAAGACCGCTAGAGAGGGAGGAAGAGCGGAAGAGAGATGAACTGAGCTGATCTGAGCCAAGGTGAGTCAGGCTGAGGCTGTGTTGTGCTCGCAGGGCCCACCCCTGGGTTGCGGCTTGTCTCCTGCGGTGTCGAAAGGGGACTTTAGGGGACAGAGACAGGTACCGTGTGTAACGGTAATTGGCCACGGGTGACTAGTTGTGTCACCTCAGACGAGGGTTTTGGAGCTGGAGTGGGGAAGAATTAAAGTGGAACACAGTGTGTGACACAGAAATAAAGGGGCCTCTTCGTCTAAAATACAAAAAGGACATTTCACGCTTGACCCTCTCTGCTTTTCCACCTGTGAACAACTTAATGTTGCATGAACATCTGTCATGGTGCGACAATAAACGAAACGCGAAGAAAAGAAAAGATGTTTCCGTTTTTTTTTTAGTTTCTTTTTTTACACAACTCCTCAAACCCAATTGTCAAATACATTTTCTGGCACCGACCGGAGCGGTGGAATTGTCTTTAATTAGATGCAAATTGAAATATTGCAGAGTATTGGATATAACCTCATTTCGCTCATCACACATTACGGGCACGGCTGCCAGAATCGGAGCTCAGTCAGTGTGTTTGTTGTGCTCGTTTTTTTTTATATATTTTTTTTTTATCACTTTCCTGCCTTCTCCCTTGGCCTTGGACCGTCTCCAGTAGGAGACGTCTAAGGCCCCACGTCTTTCTTCATCGCTGACTCCTATTGGTTAATACACTGCTCCCCGCTGCTTTACTGCTGTTTGTTTTCAAAGTCGCATTTGGCTTTTAACACCGGGACTCTTTAGATATGCTTAAGAATGGCACCAGCTCCAGGAATATTAAAGACGTATTTTTTCCAAGCCCGCCTTTTCATGTCAAAACAGAGCCGCCTCTGACATTCCGCGGGGGAATCTTGAATGAACTATGCATTAAAAAGCAGCGTGGTTGCTATTAGGATATTGAATTGAAAATGACATGCCCACTCCCCCCACCCTTCTCTGCTTGTCGCATATCTGGCACTGTACACTGCCTCCCTCTGCCCAATGTTACCATGGAACCCAAGAGCCTTGGACCGTAGCTAAGCAGCTAAATCCTACCCTATCAACGAAGCCATCAGTGACTCTCGCGCTCATACATTTGGAGATGCATAAAGCTTTCGGCCTCGTTTTGGGGCCGCTCAACTTTGTGCCACAGCGCCAAACCATTTGAGGAACATAGGAGTTAGGAGTACTTTCCAAAATGGTTTTCCTTGTTGTGTTGTTCAAGAAATTACTTTGATTGCCCTCATTGGGGACATCGTTGAACAATGTTTTCTTTTTGCAGATTTCTGTCCCGGATAGACTTAAGAGATGCGTTCTTTAATGCTGGCGTGTCTAATCCAAAATCAGTTTGTTTATCTTGCGGGCGAAGACATGAGCTGCTGCATTGATGATGAAAGCGCATGATCATCACCTTTTTAGATTTGCGTACATTTCCCGATGAAAACCCTATTTTCAGATGAGGCTATGCTTGTTTGAGCCATGACACTTGGCCTGTGTGGCAGCGAGGCAGTTTGTAGCCGGGTCTGTAGCCTGCAGGCAGGGTTAACAGGGGGAGACGGCACTAATCTACTCTGACTGGAACTCATGGCTGGTCACCAGGGCCTGTGGAGTTCCTGGAGAGAAGGAGCTCTGGACTGGGCACGCTGGCCGCGACACAGACAGGATATCCGAAAGACAAGCCTCAGGCTCTGGGCTGGATCCCCTCCGCTTGCCCTCCACTCCCGCTCCTCTTGCCTCCCGCACTAGTATACTGTACACACGAGCGCACACGCATGCATGCACACATATGAGAACATACACACAAACAGACAAGTGCATGCAAACAGATATACTCTACACCCCCCCCCCCCCCCACACACACACACGCAAGCAATACCCGAACCCCTACGATTGACAGTCACCCCTATCCCGCTACCCCACCCCTCTAGGCCTCCCCACTCCCATCTCCCCCTCCGCAGTGATCGATGCAGACATCGAGTGTGCCGTGCTGTCAATCAAATGCTCCCGCAAGGTGCTCCCTGTCACCCGCTCCACTCCAGCCTCGACCCCGCTGACGTTGATCTCAACCGATGATGCCCGCTCACCAACTGCGCCACGGCGGGCATGGTGGTTTTCTATATGTCACTTACCCTGTCTTAACGGTCACGCATGCAAACGTACACACACATACACACACATGCAGCCTGGCACACATGCTTTCATGTGTTATGTTGGCAAAAGGTTTTTCAGAAATACACAAGCACACAAAATCCAGCGACTGCATAATATTCCTGCGTAATATCCCAGGCCATCTTGATTAGAAATGGAATGTTATCAACCTTTTTTTTTTTTAAACGTCTTTTTATTTTTATTTTTAAAAGGCTTATGTTCAAGATCTTTATGGATGGCTGCAGAGAAACTACGATTTGCTCCGTTGCATTAACTAAAAATACATTTGCTTTCAACTTTTTTATTTTTTTATTTTTACGGAGGGGCACTTCAATAATAGATGACTCGCAGTCAAGCAGAGCACGGGGAGGAGGAAATGTTTCTTATTGGACATTTTTACATTCAGCCCTGACGCTCTCCGAAGAGAGAGATGAATGTATCAAGTGCAGGGGATTCAGTCAATAATTCAACTCCCAGAGAAGAAGAAGAACCCGTGCGTTTGGCAAACAGAAGGTAGAGAGAAGTAAAGGGAAAAGAAAGGGAACAGTCGGAGCCGGGAAACGAGTGTCCGATTGCTCCCTCCCTTTAGCTGGGATAATGAGGTGTCAACAGTGTAAACAGGTATGACGGACAGAGATGGACTCCGACAGCTGGTGAGGGGCATGATGGGAAGTGCGGCCATGCTCTGAAAGTCAGTCGTGACAGCGCTCCATCTCGCTACCCTCACATCTTTCACCCCCCCCCCCCCTCAATCGTCCTGGGCCATCAAAACAAGTCCCCCCGATAGTGGGACATGGACCCTGGGTTGGTCACTCAGGCCTCTTAGGCTCCTCTGTCAGAGAGCGTGGCAGGCCTGTCAGATAGCAGGCAGCGCTCCATCTATACCTGCCCTCCCTTCTCTCTCTCCCTGAGCCCCCATGACACTGACAACTACACCTGTTCGCTCTGATAGCGAGGGCCACTTCTGGCCTGTCACACGCCCCGTCCGTCGCCCCCCCCCCCCCCTCAGCCCCACTGGATAGGTGGGCCACTCTTGGCTACCCACGACCGCGGGCGTCCACTGATGCTCTGTCGACTCTCCCTGAGCTCTCGTTCTCGCTGCCCCAGTCAATCCGTCTCGACTGGCGGGACCTGTCTGCCACTCAGGAGCCTGGCTGTGTGCCCTCCTCCCGGGGCGGCCAACCAACCATCTTCCTACCTCCCTTCCCCCTCCCGCCCGCCCCTCCCTCCCTCCATCTCCCCTTTCTCTTTGCCCAGGACCTGTCAGTAATCTGTCTCCAAGTCACCTTCAGTCAGCACAACCTTCCTCCTCCTCGTCTCCACCTAGCACTCCTCTGCACATGAGCGCACACCGTCGACCCACTCGGCCGCCACATGGGGACCAGCATGTACTGCACCGCTCAGGACCCCAGCTGGCTGCAGCTCCATAGCAGAACATAGAGCTTAGCAGAGTGTTGATGCCCCTCTGTCCTCACTCACCCCTGCAATTGATTTCTCTGGCTTGGTCAAGGCCACTCCTGGGCACTATTGCAGGTCTGGCAGTGTTAGTGAGGTTCTTGCTGATTGAGGCATGGTTGTTCCTCAGGGAGGGAGTGGAGTTCAAGGCCCCAGGGACTGTCCCCCCCAGAGCAACTGTCTTGTTTATGTTTAGTACAGGGACAGGAAAATACGATCCCGTGGACAGACACAGTAAACCTGTGGGGCCCAGCTAATGCGTAACACAAACTCACCGCTTGTGTGGCGAAGACTTCAAACAGAATTGTGCCTGGTTTTCACTGGTTTCCTAGGTCAAATAGCATGAATGCATCCCGGGCCAGCTTACCGAAGCTGCTTGGGGATGCCTGGTGTCAACACATCCTCTTACGGCAGGCATCTGGTCTAGCCTTAATCTTGCCCGTCGCAGTTAACAGCAGGAATAAGCACAGGTCACAGAACACTTATTCAAGGTCATCCTTGCTCATGTTGAAGACCTCATTATGAAACTCCCCAGTTCATATATGAAATAATCCTAACCCCCCAAAAATGTTTTTTTTGCAACTTCAACCAAAACGAAGCCCTTTTTGTTTCAGGGAAGGTCAAAGAAAAAAAATCAGACATAAAGGGAGGGGAAGAAACAATCCCATTTCTCTCTTATCGTCAAGTTTAACCTACACAACACTTAGCGTGCCACTTTTCCCGAGCGCCGCCTGGCCCGGCGACTTGGTTCACTTTGATATGGAGATGAGCGGGGTGTTTTTTTTGTAATTCTTTGACAGCGTGAGTGTTACTTTACATAACACAGAACGGCAGAGGCCCGCGAGAGACGGCGTGCCAGCGCTGCCAGGAGACGGCTGATAGATCTCCCCGTCTGATCCTCGCTTAGCCACTGAGGAGGAGAGTGGATGGAGCCGCAACCAGCCCTGGAATACATTACCCACTGCTAGGCCTCGTTCAAAAGAACCAGAGTGAGAGAGAAATGTGGGAGGGGGGAGTAAGCAAGAAGGAAAGTGTGAGTTAGGGGAAAGGGAGAGATGACGAGCGAGTGGGGAGGTGAGTAGGAGAGAGAGAGCAAGCAAGGAGGAAAGTGTGCAGTAGGGGAAAGAGAGTGAGGGTGAAGGAGGCAAGGAAAGGATGTTCACATACCAACCGTTAGCCCACCTCTAGAGAACGAGTCTGACGCAAGCACTGTCAACGCGCTGCGCCTTACCTCACAGGGCGAGCCACTCTTTTTACACACGTTATGGTTACTCTCGCTGTTAGTAATCTGATATTAAAATGTACATACCTCATTCAAATGTAGCCTCTGAACAAGCATTGGGATACTGGCGTCTGACATAATTCTGTAACCCTCTCACGTAACAAGGTTGGATTGCCTTTGGGTCTCTTATGCAGAGGTAAGACTCTAAACCTCCAAGGTGCTTGTATTGATTGAATACATAGAGTCGTGCTCTCATGTGAAAATTTGATAGAGAGGAGTGTTGGAGACTTCTGAGGCACATGCTGGCATGAGGTTCGGCGTCGTGGGGATCTTCATGTAGAACCATATGTGTAAATAGCAGAGCAGCTCAATGAAACCTAGAAGTCCCACACAAAGTTGTAATGCACAAAGTGACAATGCACAAAGTGACAATGGACAGAGTGATAATGCACAGAGTGATAATGGACACCGTGATAATGTGCAGCGTGGAGTGATAATGGACAGAGTGTTAATGCACCAAGTGATAATGGACAACGTGACAATGTGCACCGCAAAGTGATAATGGACAAAGTGATCATGCGCAAAGTGATAATGGACAATGGCTTTGAATACTCCCAATTCCACCCACAATATAATGACAAACAGGATGAATTTGGTTGTCGTGGCAGTCTTGGATTGCAAATCTGTCGAAGAAATCCTTGGCAGCCTTACAGAAGAACGAAAGGAGAGAGAAATTGAGAGTGAGAAAGAGAGAAGGGGGAGTAGCACAGGCGTGTGTGTCCCGTTACTGGAATGAGAAGTGAAGGGAATCTCAGTCATCTCCCCTCAGCCCATGTCTCCTGCCAGTGCTGCTCTGACAGATCTAACCGATAGGCGTGAAAGACAGGAATACTGACACAATACTTCCCGTAAACACTTTTTTATCTCTTCATACAATCAATTTGAATTAAACCTCAATGAAATAGGAAATAAACCCCTCTTGTTAGACAAACCGCATCTTGCCAAACCCCAAAACCAACAAAGTCAACACTTAATTAGCATTTTAGACATTGACAATTTCAGTCTTTCTCTCTGATGTACTTGTTACCGGGTAGAACGAGCAAACGTTCTTCCCCGTCACCCGGGAAGCGTGATGGGAACATGGCCATGAAAAATAGAATGATGGCTAAATTCCCTGTCAGGTTGCGGTAATGTGATTTGAAGAGGATGTTGTAATTCTGAGTCAGTCGAGAAGGGACTGGATACGTCCCAATCGGCCATGCCAGCGCCGGCCTGGGAGTTAATTGAAGTGATAAACTGCCCACCATCTGCCACTGGAGAGCTTTTTCCCTCAGCAAAGCTCTCTGTTCGCTGGGCGCATTGATCCCTGCTAATTCCACGGGAGATATTATTAGAGCCCGCTGGGCTTTCTGGACAGCACTAACAGCTAACGGAGGGGAAGGGAGCTGTAGTGCAGCTTCATCCTCATCACCCTCTCTTCCGCCTTCCCCCGTGGACTCCGTGGAACAAGGCTCTCCGGTGTCGGTCAGCCCTCAACGTCTTTGGGCCGGCAACAAATGAGCTTCGACATCTCACCTTCCCAGGCAGCTCAGAGCGGTTTGACCCAGACCAACCCATCTGTTCCTGGCTGTACATTACATTGTTCATCTTCTCTCTCTGTGTTACTATATTTGCGTTGCTATAGGCTACAAAAGGTCACGTCAGAAGGACAGTGAAGCTATCAATTCCCTTCAAAATGCATTTCCCTTCAAAAATGCAATTCTTCCTGCTGCATTTCTGTAGGTTTGCAAGTTTGTGTCATTTGGTATTGAAGCAACCACAAGTTGGATCGAGGTGTCATAAAGAATGTGAATATATACTATGCCACTTCCAGCATGATTTTGTGGCACAGTCGGAATGCCACAGTTCCCCTTCGCCCCCTCCATCTCCCCCCTGTTTGATTACGCCCCTAAAGGGGCCATTTCTCATTTTGTGTCTCTTGCGCCGAGGTTTTGGCCAGTCGCCCTGCCTCATGTTTCTACTGGAGTGAAAAGACGCCTCCGTGTTGGTGCCAGAGGTCTTTGGTGCCAGGCCTGCCCACTTTAGCACGGCTTTGTCTGTCCCTTAACTGTGAAGACCGGTCTACCAACACTGCTTAGGAACACAAAAAGAATAAACTCCTCTTGGCACCATTTGGTACCTGGTACCAGATTGTTACAGATGGTGTTGGACTTGGATCCTTTGGAGTAAGTTCCAGAAGGGACATTTGGGAAAATGGGCTCTGTTTTACAGCAGCTATTGTTGCTATCTACTGTACATTGCTATGCAAGTGAACAGGTTCAGCACTTTTACTGAATTCAGTCTGTTGTAATTACTTACCATGTCAGGGGTGCCATTAGTTTCTCCCCAGGACACTGTTAGTGGGGACAATGACGAGTTCAACGGGACACTGGGTGAAGAGTACTGTATGTAACCACACTGTTCAGCTTTGATGTCTCAGGTCTCTGATGTTCAGTGTAGCCTGGTAACTGTCTACTCTGCTTTGACACAGCTGATTCTACATGAACGGCTCTACCTGGCACTATCTAGAGAAAAGTGTACAGTCCTCCCTTTGTTCATTGTCCAATGGGGATTCTGGGCATCCCCTAACATCAGGTCAGATTCATCTGCGAGGTCCATCATGATGGTGAGACAATTAGGGACATGTCGTAACTTTGGAGCTGGGAATCCGGGGCCCCTCGGGCCTCTGGAGGGACCTAAGAGCCAGGAGCGGGTTGAGACACCCTAGGCTTATTGATGGCTCAGTGGGGAGTCTGGAGATGTGATCACTTTTCGAGTTGAGTCAGGTAATTGAGGCTCCAGCTGCTCCAAGGGGGTGACGTGGTCATTAGCCTTGGGGGAGATGGGGACTGGGGATGGGGGGGTCCAGGCTCTAAGAGGGTCTGGGAAAGCCTCTTCATTCAGACCAACCTTTCAGCCTCATCAGAGCTGCTGGCTCATTAGAGCAGCCACTGAGACCAATCAATAGAGCCATTAACCAAGTGCAGCAAACAAATGGATTTAACTGGCCGTGATTGGTCAGCACTGCTTCGCTTATAGAAACTCGAAGCTCACCCTCTCTCTCTGTTGCCCTCTCTCCGCCTCGATTTTCTCACATCCCCCCCCCTCTTTCACGTTCTCTATCTTCCACCGTTGCACTCTCTCTTCCGTCGTATAAAGGCAGAGAAAGGTATTGCAAATGTTCAACCTTTTAAGCCTGTCTATACCCAGTCCCTTGGTGTAATAGAAATGGGAGAAAATGGGCCTCCCTTTGTGCCTGAGGGACTTGTGTAGCTCCTCAGTCATACTGACAATAGGCCCACCTGGCACTCCCAGCTTCCTTTAACCTGCCTTGTCAGAGAAGCCACAGAGCACTCACCTGCAGGTCTTTGATCCGCTACCGGGTCTCCCTTTTCTTTTATGTTCATTTGCTTATTCCACATTAACCACTGTTACACACTATATTCAATTATTGTGGATAGTTCGTTTGAAACGTTCACACGTTTTTGTCAAGAAGAACGATTTCCCTTGTAATCCTGTTGACAGGGACATATCTGAAATCGGGCTTCCCGGCGGGACTTTGCTAATGCAGGAAATGACCACATTGACCATGTTATTTTTGTGAGGCCTGTTTTGATTGAGTTCGGACATGTAAAGTTGTACGATGCGCCCGTTCATTTTTTTTCTTCCCGGGAACACTTCTTCACTCGCGCACAAGAGGGAGGCTCGCTCGGCTGTGTGCAGATCAAAAACACCGACAGAAACGCCGACTGGAACACCGACTAAACTAATAATTCGAAGGGTGTTTTAATTGGCGTACGCATACTTCGATGTTGACCTTACGCCGATTAAAGTAAGCAGAGCAAGGTGTTTACAAGGCTATTTCCATACTCGGCCTACTGCCATAATCAGCTTAATATCGAATTATGTAAACGTGCTCATTAACATGAGCGAGGGGAGGGGGGGGGGTGCTGACAAAGGAAAAAAAGCCAAATTTTTCTAAAAGCGCAGTGCTTGCAAAACTTACTAACACACTTCAAAAGGAAGTATAAAAAATTCATCACCGAGCAACAGTTTGGGTAAATTAAATAATTGAGTTGTCGTGCTATTCCCCAAGATTCTGTTAAAGAGCCATATAGCTGAGTGAGAATGAAAAATCACCGGCATTAATCCCCTCCCCTCCTCCTCGTACACATTGTCTTTTCTCGCGTGAGCATGTTTGCATTTTGTGCTTCCTTAGCCAGTGATCTGATCAGTGGGTTTGATATCATATGATTGATGGGGGGGGGGAGGGGTGATCAACTGGGGCCAGGAGGGAAGCCTGGATGCATTTTCCAAACAGTTGAACAGGGCTTACATCTGTCTTGAAAGGGGAGGAGCTTGCGATACTAGAGAGAGAGAGAGACTTTTGATTGACAGCTCTCTTCCCAAACACTGAAGTCAATAGAGGCAGTGAAGAGGAGACCCCGCAGGACAAGGGGGCCATTGAGCCCACCAGTGATTGATGTTAATTGATGGAGTGGAAGCCGGGGCGAAGGAGCGTGGTGGAGATGTGTTTGGGACCTGAACCCTCCACACCCCTTTACCCAACGTGGTGAAACACGGACACAATAGACCTATTGGGTGCAATGCCTGAACCCTGGAATTGTTGCCTGACTTTTAACAAAGGAGGCAGGGTCCGGGATGGTCGTAGGGTGATATAAATGGGTGTTTGTCAGAATGCAGAGTGTAGCAGTACAAGTCGTTACAGCCAAGCCTTAGAATTCCCCCTCCTCTCCCATAGTTTTTTTTTTCTTCTCTCGAATTCCCAGCAAGGGCCTACAAGCGACACTACACATTCCTGTCCTTTCATGGAACCAATTGAAAGAGAAACTTCACTTTTCCAAACACATGCCCCAAAGGAGAAATCTCGACCAGAATTCCGAGCCAGATGTATATGTGTTTTAGTGTTCGCGCCGCGGTACGTAGTGGGAGCGTTGAGGAGCTGCCATTTGGAAGCAAGTAAGGACAAATTTCCGCATGTGATATTTGCACGTTGCACCCATCAGACTATGACAATTGTATTACCATGGAACGAATATCATCACTGGTCCTGTGGCGGTTGCTGCTACCAGTCCTACATTCATCTCTGTACTACCACTACTAAAACAACGTACCATATTCAACAATAGCAGGATAATGAGGAGCACAATTGATATTTACATATTCATTCCTCATATCAAAGGCATTTTCTTTCACCACGCGCTTGGTCATGATATGCATAATTTTCTGCTCTCTTTCTCCCTTGAAGATTCAACATCCAACCTGTTGGTATTTCCCGTTCTCTCTTGCAGTCATCATTTCAAAGATATTTTCCACTAGAGGGGGAGGGGGGGGGGGGGGGGCTTGTAGCGCAAAAACCGTGCTGCCGTTTCGTTCCAGTCGAGTATATGCATTACAAGGTTGAGTCTAGGTTGATGCCGTCCTCTGTAGTGTCAACTAGGGAAACTGATGGAAGCATGGAAGCCGGTCTATAAGGGGAAAGGGGAAAATGGAGGCGAGAAAGAAAAAAAAAACGATAGGCTGGCTGCCGTAGCCTCTGAAATATTTAACCCAAACTAAATTGGAGAGCACGTCCCATTTCAGGATTCCTCAACCTCAGGGAAAAAAACCCCCCCAGACCAGATCAAAGGCTCCTGCGCTTTTCCCTCAGGAGACTGATATAAAGTGGGAGAAGGAGAGAGGGAGGAAGGGAAGGGGGAGAGAGAGAGAGGGAGGAAGAGGGAGAGAGATGAGGGGGGGAAGAGAGAGGGAGGAAGGGGGAGAGAGGGAGGTGGAGGCAGAGAGAGAGAATTAGCGAGACAGGGAAAGAGACAGGTGCACGGAGAAGTAGGGAGAGGCAACAGTAGAGAAAATGGGAAGCGTAGAGAGGAATGGCATTATGAGCGAGCACATGTGGCAGGGTCGGTGTGTGTATCCCCTCTGTCTTCTCGTTAGTCAACCCACTCTGTATGGGACACACACAGCTGGTTGTCCTTTTACACACAGCCCAGTCCAGGGGTCAGAGGCCACAGTCATGCCTGACCTGGAACCTACTTCTTCCACTAAAGATGGGGAGAGTAATGAGGGTGAAGGTTACAGTGTAGCTTCTCTCAGACCAGCTGTCCTGTGCTACAGAGCTTTTCTCAAAGCCCTATTTTTCTCCCCCCAAATCCCTATACTGTATCTGTGGATGGATACCCCTACATTGTGGATGGACACCCCACCCCCATGGATGAATACCCCACCCCTGCGTACTTTGCCTCATACATACTCTACCTATCATTCTCCGGCCCGTAGTGTCTCTCGCTCCCTCTTTCTCTCTCTCTCTCTCTCTCTCTCTCTCTCTCTCTCTCTCTCTCTCTCTCTCTCTCTCTCTCTCTTAAAAACACTCTCTCTCTCTCTCTCTCTTAAAAACACACTCTCTCTCTCTCTCTCTCTTAAAAACACACTCTCTCTCTCTCTTAAAAACACACTCTCTCTCTCTCTTAAAAACACACTCTCTCTCCCTTAAAAACATACACTCTCTCTCTCTCTCTACCTTAAGCACACTCCGGCCAGTAGTGTGTCTCTCTCTCTCTCTCTCTTAAAAACACACACTCTCTCTCTCTCTCTCTTAAAAACACACACTCTCTCTCTCTCTCTCTTAAAAACACACTCTCTCTCTCTCTTAAAAACACACTCTCTCTCCCTTAAAAACACACACTCTCTCTCTCTCTCTACCTTAAGCACACTCCGGCCAGTAGTGTGTGTCTCTCTCTCTCAAACACACACACTCTCTTTCTCTCTAGTGAGTGACATCTCCAGCTCATTTCATAATCTGGCCCGGGCCACCCTCCCCTCGCTCTCCAACTCCACTCCAGTCAATTAAAAATCAATACAATACTCATCTCTAATCTCCCTCCTGTGGTCCTTTGATCCATGCCTCATTAGAAGCAGACTGGATCTACCTTTGCTGCCAGACGGCACACACACACACACACACACTTGCACACACACACACCGCATATGCACAACGAATACATACACACACACATACAGCACGCAAGCAAGCACATACACACAGGCACACACATACACATAAACACACAGACACACATACACACATACAAACACACAAACCCCTCCCATCTCTCTCTCTCTCTGCTCTCTCTTACACAGTTCTGCATCATCATTCTTAAGAGGGCCATTCATGAATTCATTTCATCTCATCTTCTGAAAAATAATCATTGGAAGACATTTTGGTAGCACTCCACCTGTCTATGACCCAGTTTTCAACAAACCATCACTGTATAATGCATTATAAATGTATGTATAGTCATTTTATTTTATTTTATTTATAAAGCTATAAACTTTGTGTTGTACAGCAAATATAACTATGATAATGGGTACTTTACATGCACACAATAATATGATTATTGTGGATATTCAGATTAATATAATAGTGTGATTAAAACGTTTACACGTTTTGCAACAAGAACGATTCCCCTTAATAATCCTGTTTAAGTGGACAGATCTGAAATCAGGCTACCCACGATGTTATTTCTGGGATGCCTATTTGATTCTTCAAATTATCCTAATAATTAAAAGTATTTAATACGAAATATCTTTCACTTAGCAACCTCTATGACTTACCAAAAGTGGGTTTAGTACCACATGGTTGTAGTATTCAGACACCCCCCCCCCACCCCCCACACACACACACATACACACACCTCAGCCCCCCAAATGCTCTACTTTAAACCAGTCTTATCCACTGCATGACTTTTACCCACAATTCGTTCATAGCTTCTATCAGCACTCAGCAATAAAGAGGATGATGGGGTTAAAGGCCCATGCAAGGGCAGGTGTGTGTGTGTGTGTGTGTGTGTGTGTGTGTGTGTGTGTGTGTGTGTGTGTGTGTGTGTGTGTGTGTGTGTGTGTGTGTGTGTGTGTGTGTGTGTGTGTGTGTGTGTGTGTGTGTGTGTGTGTGTGTGTGTGTGTGTGTGTGTGTGTGTGTGTGTGTGTGTCGCTCGCACTTCTGTGAGTCCAGCATTCCAATGTGTGTCGCTAAGTGTGCAGTGCAACCCGGAGGACAAGCGTCGCCGGTAGTCCAGGGAGCAGGTGTGTCTAGCCCAGGTCTGAACTGATTCCATCTGACAGGTGATGGAGGGAATAAAAAGGTGGAGAAGAGACGTGTCTAGAATCCCTGACTACACGGAGGCCATGTTTGATCTCTTCATATTTTTTTTGACTATTTCTTGGGAAGGGGAGGATAAAATTAGGTTAGCGGATCTGCCCTATTTCCCTAGACGATATGCCTATTTCCAGATCTATTTGAGGGTTAGGGTTCAGTCGGAGATGGGAGAGAGAAAAAAAAGCACCCTTGTTTTAGAAATGAGCATGGCTTCCTGTGTGTGGTGGGGTGTTGCTCGTCGCTGTACAGTTGTGTGTGTGAAAGAGAGGGATAGAGAGTGTGTGTGTGGTGGGTGTGAGCAGGAGGGAGTGTTGCCCAAGCAGCCAGAAACAGCTCTCTGATTGGGCGCCTCTCCATACTCCACCAGTTCTTGCGGCGCTGACTGGTTTACAGCACCAGAGGAGCCGGTGTTTTATCACCGGGCACATTTGGCGGCGCCATAGCGTTTCCTCATATCAGGAAGAGGATCATTTACATTAGTCTGGTGTAATATGTAGCCTAGTGTAATATGTAGTGTAATATGTAGTGTAATATGTAGCCTAGTGTAATATGTAGTGTAATATGTAGTCTAGTGTAATATGTAGCCTAGTGTAATATGTAGTGTAATATGTAGCCTAGTTTAATATGTAGCCTAGTGTAATATGTAGTGTAATATGTAGCCTAGTGTACTATGTAGTCTAGTTTAATATGTAGCCTAGTGTAATATGTAGTGTAATATGTAGCCTAGTGTAATATGTAGTGTAATATGTAGCCTAGTTTAATATGTAGCCTAGTGTAATATGTAGTGTAATATGTAGCCTAGTGTAATATGTAGTGTAATATGTAGCCTAGTTTAATATGTAGCCTAGTTTTAATATGTAGTCTAGTGTAATGTGTAGTGTAATATGTAGTCCAATGTAATGTGTAGTGTAATATGTAGCCTAGTTTAATATGTAGTCTAGTGTAATGTGTAGCCTAGTTTAATATGTAGTCTAGTGTAATATGTAGCCCAGTTTAATATGAAGTCTAGTGTAATATGTAGTGTAATATGTAGCCTAGTTTAATATGAAGTCTAGTGTAATATGTAGCCTAGTTTAATATGTAGTCTAGTGTAATATGTAGTGTAATATGTAGCCTAGTTTAATATGTAGTCTAGTGTAATATGTAGTGTAATATGTAGCCTAGTGTAAGATGTAGTGTAATATGTAGCCTAGTGTAAGATGTAGCCTAGTGTTATATGTAGTGTAATATGTAGCCTAGTGTTATATGTAGTGTAATATGTAGCCTAGTGTAATATGTAGTGTAATATGTAGCCTAGTGTAATATGTAGCCTAGTGTAATATGTAGCCTAGTGTAATATGTAGTGTAATATGTAGCCTAGTGTAATATGTAGTGTAATATGTAGCCTAGTGTAAGATGTAGTCAAGTGTAATATGTAGTGTAATATGTAGCCTAGTGTAAGATGTTGCCTAGTGTAATATGTAGTGTAATTTGTAGCCTAGTGTAATATGTAGTGTAATATGTAGCCTAGTGTAATATGTAGCCTAGTGTAAGATGCTGCCTAGTGTAATATGTAGTGTAATTTGTAGCCTAGTGTAATATGTAGTGTAATATGTAGCCTAGTGTAATATGTAGTGTAATATGTAGCCTAGTGTAATATGTAGCCTAGTGTAATATGTAGTGTAATATGTAGCCTAGTTTAATATGTAGTCTAGTGTAATATGTAGTGTAATATGTAGCCTAGTGTAAGATGTAGTGTAATATGTAGCCTAGTGTAAGATGTAGCCTTGTGTAATATGTAGTCTAGTGTAATATGTAGCCTAGTGTAAGATGTAGTGTAATATGTAGCCTAGTGTAAGATGTAGCCTTGTGTAAGATGTAGCCTAGTGTTATATGTTAGTGTAATATGTAGCCTAGTGTTATATTTAGTGTAATATGTAGCCTAGTGTAATATGTAGTAGCCTAGTGTAATATGTAGCCTAGTGTAATATGTAGCCTAGTGTAATATGTAGTAATATGTAGTGTGTAATATGTAGTGTAATATGTAGCCTAGTTTAATATGTAGCCTAGTGTAATATGTAGTCTAGTGTAATATGTAGCCTAGTGTAATATGTAGCCTAGTTTAATATGTAGTCTAGTGCAATATGTATTGTAATATGTAGTCTAGTAGTGTAATATGTACTCTAGTGTTATATGTACTCTAGTGTTATATGTACTCTAGTGTTATATGTACTCTGTAATATGTAATATGTAGTGTAATGTGTACTCTAGTGTAATATGTAGTGTAGTATGTAATATGTAGCCTAGTGTAATATGTAGCCTAGTGTAATATGTAGTGTAATATGTAGCCTCAGTGTAATATGTAGCCTAGTGTAATATGTAGTGTAAGATGTAGTCAAATATGTAGTGTAATATGTAGCCTAGTGTAATATGTAGCCTAGTGTAATGATGTTAATTTGTAGCCTAGTGTATGTATAATTTGTAGCCTGTAATATGTGTAATATTGTAGCCTAGTGTAATATGTAGTGTAATATGTAGCCTAGTGTAATATGTAGCCTAGTGTAATATGTAGTGTAATATGTAGCCTAGTTTAATATGTAGTCTAGTGTAATATGTAGTGTAATATGTAGCCTAGTGTAAGATGTAGTGTAATATGTAGCCTAGTGTAAGATGTAGCCTTGTGTAATGTATGTAGTCTAGTGTAATATGTAGTGTAATATGTAGTGTAATATGTAGCCTAGTGTAAGATGTAGTGTAATATGTAGCCTAGTGTAAGATGTAGCCTTGTGTAAGATGTAGCCTAGTGTTATATGTAGTGTAATATGTAGCCTAGTGTTATATTTAGTGTAATATGTAGCCTAGTGTAATATGTAGTGTAATATGTAGCCTCGTGTAATATGTAGCCTAGTGTAATATGTAGTGTAATAATGTAGCCTAGTTTAATATGTAGCCTAGTGTAATATGTAGTCTAGTGTAATATGTAGCCTAGTGTAATATGTAGCCTAGTTTAATATGTAGTCTAGTGCAATATGTATTGTAATATGTAGTCTAGTGTAATATGTAGCCTAGTGTAAGATGTAGCCTTGTGTAAGATGTAGCCTAGTGTTATATGTAGTGTAATATGTAGCCTAGTGTTATATTTAGTGTAATATGTAGCCTAGTGTAATATGTAGTGTAATATGTAGCCTCGTGTAATATGTAGCCTAGTGTAATATGTAGTGTAATATGTAGTAATATGTAGTGTAATATGTAGCCTAGTGTAATATGTAGTGTAATATGTAGCCTAGTTTAATATGTAGCCTAGTGTAATATGTAGTCTAGTGTAATATGTAGCCTAGTGTAATATGTAGCCTAGTTTAATATGTAGTCTAGTGCAATATGTATTGTAATATGTAGTCTAGTGTAATATGTACTCTAGTGTTATATGTACTCTAGTGTTATATGTACTCTCGTGTAATATGTAGTGTAATGTGTACTCTAGTGTAATATGTAGTGTAGTATGTAGTGTAATATGTAGCCTAGTGTAATATGTAGTGTAATATGTAGCCTCGTGTAATATGTAGCCTAGTGTAATATGTAGTGTAAGATGTAGTCAAGTGTAATATGTAGTGTAATATGTAGCCTAGTGTAAGATGTTGCCTAGTGTAATATGTAGTGTAATTTGTAGCCTAGTGTAATATGTAGTGTAATATGTAGCCTAGTGTAATATGTAGCCTAGTGTAATATGTAATGTAATATGTAGCCTAGTTTAATATGTAGTCTAGTGTAATATGTAGTGTAATATGTAGCCTAGTGTAAGATGTAGTGTAATATGTAGCCTAGTGTAAGATGTAGCCTTGTGTAATATGTAGTCTAGTGTAATATGTAGCCTAGTGTAAGATGTAGTGTAATATGTAGCCTAGTGTAAGATGTAGCCTTGTGTAAGATGTAGCCTAGTGTTATATGTAGTGTAATATGTAGCCTAGTGTTATATTTAGTGTAATATGTAGCCTAGTGTAATATGTAGTGTAATATGTAGCCTCGTGTAATATGTAGCCTAGTGTAATATGTAGTGTAATATGTAGCCTAGTTTAATATGTAGCCTAGTGTAATATGTAGTCTAGTGTAATATGTAGCCTAGTGTAATATGTAGCCTAGTTTAATATGTAGTCTAGTGCAATATGTATTGTAATATGTAGTCTAGTGTAATATGTACTCTAGTGTTATATGTACTCTAGTGTTATATGTACTCTAGTGTTATATGTACTCTCGTGTAATATGTAGTGTAATGTGTACTCTAGTGTAATATGTAGTGTAGTATGTAGTGTAATATGTAGCCTAGTGTAATATGTAGTGTTATATGTAGTCTAGTGTAATATGTAGTCTAGTGTAATATGTAGCCTAGTGTAATATGTACTCTAGTGTTATATGTACTCTAGTGTAATATGTAGTGTAGTATGTAGCCTAATTTAATATGTAATCTAGAGTAATATGTAGTGTAATATGTCGTCTAGTGTTATATGTAGCCTAGTGTAAAATGCAGTGTAATATGTAGTCTTGTGTAATATGTAGTTTAGTTTAATATGTAGCCTTGTGTAATATGTAGTCAAGTGTAATATGTAGTGTAATATGTAGCCTAGTGTAAGATGTTGCCTAGTGTAATATGTAGTGTAATATGTAGCCTAGTGTAATATGTAGCCTAGTGTAATATGTAGCCTAGTGTAATATGTAGTGTAATATGTTGCCTAGTGTAATATGTAGTGTAAGATGTAGCCTAGTGTAATATGTAGCCTAGTGTAATATGTAGTATAGTTTAATATGTAGTATCCAGTCAATCCCTGATAAATGTAATGGCTTGGGATTTGTTTTGAGTATATGCTCTGGAGCTACCCAAAACACTGAGAGAGAATGTGTTTCAGTGTGGACCAGTGAAGTGTAGCGTACTGAACAGTGTGTGCACTTATACGATGTGCACACTGTCTTTTTTGTCATAATTCTTTTCAGATGTGCAGCAGAAGGAATAGACTGTACTGTACATGTCTTCCTCATTTGCACAATTTGTTCTCTTCCTTCGTCCCCCCCATGCACTGTTATTTGTGTCTGCTCTAAAACGGTCCATCTCCGGGGGCAGATTGAAAGATATGTTCTTGGAAGGGTGCTGTGGCCAGAAGGCATTCAGGCCGGTGTGAAGACAGCGCTCCACGCCATGGCCAATTAACCTGCCAGTTGGCCTAATGGGCTACCGGGAGTCCGGGGCTAGAAGGCGGATTTCTAGGAATCTTCCTTGAAGTGTTATCTCTGTAGAGTGGAGTGTGAATGATATAGATTTAATCCTATTCTAGAATTAACCCTGAATGCAGTTATGGAGATCGGATTTGCAAGATGGTACTTACCCTTACAATGTTGTATTAAATTTTAAACCATCTGGTCCTCTCAGACATCCCCAAGGCTTTAGGGGTTGATTTGGGACTTGGCCAATCCGAATCAAGACCAAGACCGGGAGGGGGGACAAGGGGTCCGAGACCGAGTCAAAACCGAGAACAGAAGAAATGCGAGTCCATTTCAAGACCACGATTGTCATTTTGTCAAATCGCCATCATGATGAGAGTTCAAAATGTTTCGATTGGGAAATGCTGAGCCTAATGATTGTGGTTTTTTTTGTATTCTTATGATTGGGACCTACTGGCTTTTTATGTTAGAGTGAATGGGCTGTTTATCCTTTAACATCATGCTGTGTGTGACTGCTGTCTTTCCATCGGCCCTATCCAGTGGTGAAGTGGTACCTGGAGAAGTGAGTTACAGGTATTCCTATAGATTTTCACGCTCAAAATCATAATAATACATTTTTTTCGAGACCAAAAAGATCAAATGTAAGTCCACAACAATGCTTCAACCACATCAGGTGACCATTTTTGAGGTCTGGGGAAAATCTAACAAATATTTTGGGGGAATGTGTAGTGTCCCTGTAATTCAAATGAGCAAAACAAATGCCATCCCCATTGATTCTAATAAGCATGCTATCAGATATTTAAAGCCTGTTATCGTTCTGTCAGGTAGACTTTTCATTTAATTGTGAAGATTTTCTTTTTGAAAACCCTTTAGAAACGTTCATGCGAACAGTGCGTGATGACTGAATTGCACATTGCAAATGGACCAAACTTGATCAATACCTGGTTTGAACACATACCCATTGTTGCCTTAGTTACCCTTTACTGGTAGTTATCATACATTGAAATGTTTTTTCCTACCTACCCTACCGGCTACCGATGTCGTTTCGTGAGCAGCTCCATGCAACAACCAGTTGAGAGCTGTGCGCTCTTGCTGCCTGCAGAAGATATTCTGCTGAAACTAGGCTTGTGTGTGTGGCGCGCATGTGAATATATTTTCCTCGTGCCTTGCGAAAGTGAAGGCTACTTTGTGCATGATTTCTCTATTGTACTACATAATTGATAAGTCCTATACCTCCACCACGCTGCTTTGATGTGGATCAGAGGGGATTAAGAAGTGAGTAGAAGCAAAGCCCACTGAAAAAAAACTGGGTATATATGGCCTGCGTATAGCCTCCAATACACCACTGGCCCTTTGTGTTTGACAAAAAGTGAACTCTCCCGTGCGTGAGTGCGCTGGTATTATGGTTGTTGTTCTTTCAGCATCATGAGCCTGTTACACACTGAAGGCCTAGGTCAAATAGGTTTCCCACTGTACTAACCTGTCACACACTGAAGGCCTAGGTCCAATAGGTTCGCCACTGTACTAACCTGTCACACACTGAAGGCCTGGGTCCAATAGGTTCGCCACTGTACTAACCTGTCACACACTGAAGGCCTGGGTCCAATAGGTTCGCCACTGTACTAACCTGTCACACACTGAAGGCCTAGGTCCAATAGGTTCGCCACTGTACTAACCTGTCACACACTGAAGGCCTGGGTCCAATAGGTTCGCCACTGTACTAACCTGTCACACACTGAAGGCCTAGGTCCAATAGGTTTGCCACTGTACTAACCTGTCACACACTGAAGCCTAGGTCCAATAGGTTTCCCACTGTACTAACCTGTCCCACACTGAAGGCCTAGGTCCAATAGGTTTCCCACTGTACTAATCTGTCCCACACTGAAGGCCTAGGTCCAATAGGTTTCCCACTGTACTAACCTGTCCCACACTGAAGGCCTAGGTCCAATAGGTTTCCCACTGTACTAACCTGTCACACACTGAAGGCCTGGGTCCAATAGGTTTGCCACTGTACTAACCTGTCACATACTGAAGGCCTAGGTCCAATAGGTTTCCCACTGTACTAACCTGTCCCACACTGAAGGCCTAGGTCCAATAGGTTTCCCACTGTACTAACCTGTCCCACACTGAAGGCCTAGGTCCAATAGGTTTCCCACTGTACTAACCTGTCACACACTGAAGGCCTGGGTCCAATAGGTTTGCCACTGTACTAACCTGTCACATACTGAAGGCCTAGGTCCAATAGGTTTCCCACTGTACTAACCTGTCACACACTGAAGGCCTAGGTCCAATAGGTTTGCCAGTGCACAAACATGTCTATAATAAAAATAGAGACTTACTATTTCCCCCGGTCTCCCCTTACTAATAGTGGGTTCACAACTTTCCAACAACTTCCCCCACTCTTCTCTACCAACGAATCAAAGAAATTCGGACAAAGTTTGAGGATTTTTTATCAATGAAAGTAAAGGACAGTAATCTTACGAGTGAAGTTGGAAACCCAGGTTTCAATAGGCGGGAAGATATTTATGTTTCAATTAAGGAGTATAGATATTTTTACTCTGCTGGTCTCGAGACCACGACCGAAATTGGTATCTCTGAGGTGTCCGGAAGGTGAACGCTCGGTGCATGTGGAAGTACAATGCTTCTGGGTGGAAGCTGTGATTCATTTGATCTTTCGCTAAATCGATTGATCCTCTGCAATGCTAGGGAGCCACACTAGACAGCATGTTACGGTACAGTACAGTCTGCAAAAAGCCTATGAAGTTCTGCCGAAACAGTTGGAACTTTTCCCTAGTAACACGTTGGACAGTGATTTGCCAGCGAGTGTTACGAAAGACAGCGTGGCAGCGGCGGTGTTTTAACGAGCTGTGTGGCACAGGCAGCTCGGGTAGGGAGCCTGGGTAATGAGCCCTAGCCCTGGCACACGCACCACCATGAGAGCGGCTGTCTCTTGTGGGTACCCATGCCTGCCTGTGTGTCATTGAGCTACGCTGCCAAGCCCTGCTGCCTTTGGAGCCTATCTGAGCAGCTTCGGATCTGAGTGCACTGCCACTTGCCGTTGTCTGTCCCTTCCTCTCCTTAGAAGATGGGATTTTTTTTGGGGTGGGGGGGGTTCAAAAGACGAGAAAGAGAAACATGCCCAAAATATCAATCAGTAAATAAATAAACAGGAGAGAAGAGGCAGCACCAAACGGGAGCTGCCGTTTGATCGTAGTGACTCACGTTTGGCACCCTCATCTAGGAAATGTCATTCAGAGTTCTTCGCTTCTGCCCTGACACTTTCGCCGCGCGGTACATTTCCTCGGCCCGGGCTCCTCTTGCTCCTTCCAGCCAGGCAGTTCCCACCTGCACCATGAGGCCTTGTTGCTCTGTGATAGATTGAGCTGTCCACAGCAGGCAAACTAGCCGAGCGCCACACGCAGAGAGCGAGCATGTTGCAGCAGCTGTCTGGATTCAGCACGGAGAGACACTTCATTAGATCCAATCAGCAGGGCCCAGGAAATGAGAGAGGAGGAGAGGCAGAGTGGATGGAGGACAATGTTTGCCCTCACTACTATCAGTCGCTCTGGATAAGAGCGTCTGCTAAATACTATTTTTGAAGGGTAAAATGTAAGTAAGTCGACTGACGTGTATATGTGAACAGTGATTCTATTGGTTTGTTAATTTACGACATCCCTCAGCCTCAAACACTCAATGTTTGGCTCAGCGTTTGTGGGAATAACTCAAGGTAAACCTAATATAAAGCAAATGTTTGTAAGTACCCCTAAGGCTTTATGACGCTCAACAGAAACCATTTCCCCTTGTTTCTATATGCCCATGAATCTCTCATCTCTTTTTGTTGTTGTTGTTGTTGTAATAAACATCTCTGACGCCACTCCAAATGTGACATTTGGGAGACAACTGCGAGCAGCTTGCGCGTCTGAGCTCAGAATTCCAGTCCTCCGGCGATGAGAATGCTGACAGATGGAGTGCTTGGATGCTGTCAGGACAATTAGAGCCTACTTCATCTAGCTGCCCGATATTGAACGCGGCCAGTCATAACCTTTATGACCACTTGGTATTGAGAAGGAAGCGTAGTCGTGAGTGCCGTTGGTGTGCTCGGGTGTCTGGCGATGGACATTGTGCACACACAAGCACACACACCATCCCTTTATGCTTTTGGGTGCTTTGGACCTGAGTGGTATTGGAGAGAGGAGCTGTAATTATCACAGAGACTGGATGGGGCTGCGGAGTCACCGTACGATCCTCCTCTCTTCTCCCCTTTGCCCGATCCCTGTACTTGGCTGTGGAATGGAGGTCAGAGGCAGAGAGCTGTTACCGGTCCCCAAGCGGAGCATGAATGGCCTCATTGAGAGGCGTGTTATGGGCCAGCGTGAGTGGTTTTAGCCCTTGTCATTAATTTGTAGCTGAGGCGGCTGGAGGCCGGTGGGGGTGGGGGTGGCGTGGGCTCCAGGGGTTTTCATCGGCGGTTAATAAGAGCACAGCAGGAAAATGGAGTGCCCCAGCGTCCCTGACCCCAGACCTGCTGCTCCACTGTGCCCTTGTCCTCCTCGTTGATTAACACAGTGGCTAAATGATGCCCCCCCCCCCCAGTTTACACACACACACCAGTGTTTCCCCTAGATTTTTTTCAGCAGCGGTGGCAGTATTTTTATTTGTAAAAATGTTGTGGCTGCTGTTAAATGCAGATAGAGAAAACACTGAACACAAACACTTACACACCCCCATCCCTCCAGCCCCTCCGTCTGGACGGGAATCGATCGGCCAATCCCAGCTGTCTGTGAGTGACTCTGACTGTGAGGGGTTTTGGGGGTGGTGACCCGACATTGATCCACTCACCAGGACCCGTCATCTCCAGCTTCTCCAAGCTCCCCCCTTAATCTCGACCATTGGGGCGGCCTAAGTAGCAAGTACCCCACCCACCTCTTTATTCCAGGTTCCCTCCGTTTCTCACGCTCTCTCCCGTCTCTCTCTTTCTCTACGCCAGTTCTCTTCCATCCCATACGTGTACAGTGGCATAAGTCAATAAGGCAGTATAGGCATGTGTAAAACAATATCAATGAAGGGACTCTGTTAATCATCAAGCCAAGCAGCACAAATTATAACCCAAACCCTGACAATGCTCCTTATACATATAGACATAGGTTCATATAGACATTTACAGATGTTGATACAGTACATTACCAAAGTGTGTCACGGTAATATGTTCCCTTTTTCCAACCGGTGTCTTGGGTTTCATAGTGTTCATTGTTGCTTCCTTTGGGTACCCCTCCCAGACAAGTTCGCCAAGAGTTCACTAGGGGTCACAGTGGTAATCCGAGACAAAGAGACCAAGATGCCCGTTGAAGATAACATTTCAACGGGCATGTGGTTTAGAGCACTGAGTTTCCGCTGTGTGTGTGTGTGTGTGTGTGTGTGTGTGTGTGTGTGTGTGTGTGTGTGTGTGTGTGTGTGTGTGTGTGTGTGTGTGTGTGTGTGTGTGTGTGCGTGCGTGCGTGCGTGCGTGCGTGCGTGCGTGCGTGCGTGTGTGTGTGTGTGTGTGGGGGGGGGGGGGGGGTAGACTTACTCTCCTGGCATCTCTTGGAAGTACCGGACATGACCGGACAGTAAACCATATTTTACTCTATACCTGTATTGATGCACAGATTGGTTTGTATTTTTACTTTACCTTACATAACCGTATGTCAATGTTTGGTTTGTTGAATGTGATAACTGAGTGATGGCAATTGTCCGTTCTTACCACCAGTAAGAGACTGCTAACAGTTGATAATTGCTCATTTATTAGCAAGAGCTTTGGTTGTGCGCATGTACTTTTTTTTGCCATTAATAGTGCTGTGAGGCAGTGCGGGTGCCAAAAGCACCCTAGAAATTGGCACATTGCCCCTTGTGGCGAAGGTATGTACTGCCATTCAATCCATTGAAAATATATAGCCAGTAACCATGTCTCCAGTAAGCCTGTTTGGGCTCCCGAGTGGCGTAGCAGTCTAAGGCACTGCATCACGTGCAAGAGGCATCACTACAGTCCCTGGTTAAAATACAGGCTGTATCACATCCGGCTGTGATTGGGAGTCCCATAGGGCGGCGCACAATTGGCCCAGCGTTTACATCTCCATTTCTCCTTTGCCAAGAGAATCCATCCACCTGACAGGTGTGTCATATCAAGAAGCTTATTAAACAGCATGATCGTTACACAGGTGCGCCTTGTGCCGAGGACAATAATAGGCCACTCTAAAATGTGCAGTTTTGTCACGCAACACAAAGCCACAGATGTCTCAAGTTTTGAGGGAGCGTGCATTTGGCATGCTGACTGCAGGAATGTCCATCAGAGCTGATGCCAGATAATTCAATGTCAATTTCTCTACTATAATCCACCTCCAACGTCATTTTAGAGAATTTGGCAGTACTTCCAACCAGCCTCACAGCCGCAGACACGTGTAACCACGCCAGTCCAGGACCTCCACATCCGGCTTTTTCAACTGCGGGATCGTCTGCCATCAGCCAACCGGACAGCTGATGAAACAGCAAAGTATTTCTGTCTGTAGCTTGGCAAGGTTCCACATGGCTACGCCCCTGTCCAGTCATGTGAAATCCATAGATTAGGGCCTAATTCGTTTATTTCAATTGACTGATTTCCTTATATGAACCGTAACTCAGTAAAATTGTCGAAAGTGTTGCATGTTGCGTTTATATTTTTGGTCAGTTTATATTTAATCAATACCATGGAAGAGTCAACTGGGGGTTGAACCGTAAAGCATGTGCGGTGCTCAGAGCCTGCTTGGCTACCTGTTTGCTCTTTGTCGCTGTTATGTGAGTAAAACCCAGTAAAAATGTCCAAGAGCCTCAAAACACAACATTCTGAGGTTCAGAGCGACTCAGACAACATCCATCTTTATGTATGATGAGTCTCCCTCGGGGGGAGGTCAACGAATAAATACCTTCTCGCTACCTTTCAAGTGTTTTGTTGTGTTTCTGTGGGATACTGTATATAGGCCTGCTGTAGTATGTCGGTCGTACTAGCTGTCAGGACTGGACGGATCTGTAGTCTTTTTTTTGTTCCTTGTTCCTCTCAGGTTTTGGTAACCTAGTGTATTTCAAGCCACGTCCGTAGTATTTGAAAGGTTCATGGAACATGTTAAGTTTAAAAGAGAAGAATGTTTGTGTTAACTGTACGTTTCTTTGGAGGAAAGCATTCGCCAACCGACTATTTATTATTACAAAATAGGAGAGGAAGCCCCTTTCTCTCATTCTCTCTCTCTCCTTCGCCCTCCCTCCCATCCTCCGTCCCCTTGTTTCCTCTTCCCCTGTTCAGTCAGAGCCGCTTTACCCCTTTCCCTCTCTTCGCCTGTCTAAAGCAGGAGTTACTCTTTGGTCCCGGCTCACCATTGATTCTCCCCCGGCCTCCCGACGCCATGTCGGCAAAGCAAAACATGTTTCACCTTCCGCCCGTCTAGGGGCTTGACAGGACTGCTTGTCTGGCACCCAGGGTTTGGACTATTTGGACCAATCAACTCCCTTTGGAGGTTATCAGTTCCCTTCGACCCCATTGAACATTGCTCCGCTTTAATCTTTCGTAGCGGCTAATTGACGGCTTTGGGTCCCGTTGAGCCAACGGTGGTCAAACGAACAGGTGCCACTCGCCGTGCGATGCGGTCACTTATTTTGGTGGTGGGGGGGGGGGGGGGGGGGCGATTGTTCTGCCCCACAACTGAAGGGCTGGGTGTGAAATAGTTTCCATAATAGTTTGAACCAGTTCTGAGGGACTCCTGTGTTGAGTGTGGATGAAAAAGCTGGCCATCGTTTCTGTTCCCCGTAATGTTTTCCACTACTTTCCTCTCTCTGTGTAGTGTTTCCTTTCTCCTCTGCCAATGTTGCTTGTCCCTCCTCCCCCCCTTCGTCTGTCAGGCAAGGGAGTTCCTCTTTGATCCAAGCACACCTCTCAGATTAACAGGCTACCTAACCCTGCATTGAGAGCACAAACACAAAACATTGTGTGGAGGGTCCTGTCTCAATAAAAAATGCACCACCTCTTGCCCTGGCCAATCGCTGAGACAGCTCAACATGGGAAATCTGAATAGGCGTGAAAGAAAGGAACACTCTCATGTCCAGCAACGGAAACCAGAGTCCTTTGAAAACCAACATAATAGTCAATGCGTTTTCTTTGAGAGCTCTGTCATCCTGTCACTGAGCGGGGATAGTTCCAGGGAGATACCTGACGAGGGGTTTGTGTATGTGTGCATCTGTGAGCTGAGAGTTTGTGTCTGGGTGTACGTGCAATGCCCTCTTGTGTGTCCGCGTGTGAGTTTGCGTTTACCTGCATGTGTGTGTTTGTGCATCTCTGTGTGTGAGAACCTGGGAAAGCAGGCAGTGGGAGAGAGCAGCTTGAGTTACCCGGTAGCCCTAACTGTCAGCCCAGGGGGCCGGGCCGCCCCCGGGGGCCGGGCCGCCCCGGCAGGCACTGTCTGCTGCCCCTGTGGGCAACTTGGAGACTCACTGAGACCCACCGCTCCGACAGCCACAATAGGATCCAGTTTCCTGGCCCCCACCTGCCGATACAGGCACAGATAACTTTGTCTCCCTGCTTGTATCTTTTATCTCACATCTGGGAGCCTTGCATGGAAGCAGTGTGGTAACAACACTGGCTCCATTGTCCCTGGCCTTGTCACGACAAGGCTCCGGTTTCGGGCATGTCCGTGAAACACCGAGAGCCCCCCGCCGTCTGGGGTGCGAATCATCGCCGGGGGGGGGGGGTGTGATTGCACAACATGATAGGATGGCAGGACAGGGCTGGGAGGGGCAGAGCAGAGGAGAACAGGGCCTCGTGGGTAAATGCTGCATGGGCGAATGGGGATAGGTGTCAGGTTAGGGGCGGAGAGCAGCACAAGGCCAGATGATAGGAAGTCTTATCCTCTGTGTGAACTTTGGCGACTGGGACCAGTTGGCACGTCGCAACGTGGTGTGTACCAATGAAATCTAGATGCCAGGTAACTGAGCTTTGCCCGTATACCCCACCCATGGGTACCACCATACCCACATGGACACCCACATGGTGCCTGGGAGATTAGATTAGAAGTAAGAGATAAGATGCTTGATATTGCTGGATTACTGTCAATACTAATATCAGTACTTGGTACTAGTCACTGCAAGTAATGTGTCGAGTATCTCACATGATAGCACTCTTTGTCTCTCATGCACTGAATGTCCCTATCAGTAGCATTATACCCAGTACTAACAGAGCAAAAGGCCTAAGCATTCACATATTTAACACCAATCAAGTATTGATGGCGCTCCAATTGATAACAATGGCAATTCATCAAAATGCAATGATCTTAGGTGGAGAGTACGGGTGAAACATCTCTGCTCGTGTATGGACCTGCGTGGCAAATTGACAAATGACACAGACACATTCCCACTTAGAGGGAATATCTCCAGTCGTACTGGAGATTGAACCGTAAATCATTGTAAAGCGGGCGAGGCGCTCAGAGCCTGCTTGGTTGGCTACCTGTTTGATCTCTGTCGCTACCAGTTTGCTCTCTGGTTCAGACAACGTCTATCTTTATGTGTGATGAGTCTCCCTCACGGGGAAGTCGACAAAATACCTTCTTCCTTCCTTTCAGGTGTTTTCATGTGTTTACGTGTGATATATATGCCTGCTGGAGGTATGTGTCGGTCAGACTAGGTGTTTGTTGTGATGATGTATCGTCTTCAGGACTGCATAGATATAGGGTCTTTTTTTCAACTTGCTCCTCGCAGATTTTGCCATTCAATGTCTCCCTGGTGTGTGTGTTTGAGAGGAATTATTCAAATATAAACTAAGATGGCTTTTATTCAAGAATGCATGTAAAATAATCAATGTAAAAGACCTCAAGTATCGGTGCATGGAAAGTGTGATATGCGTGTTTTGAATTGTAAAGATTTCCCCATATACAATAGAACAAAATTTGTCAATATTGTCAGTTGCTACAGTGCATTCGGAAAGTATTCAGACCCCTTTCCTTTTTTCCACATTTTGTTACGTTACAGCCTTATTCTAAAATGGATTAAATAAAACTTTCCTCATCAATCTACACACAATACTCCATAACGGCAAAGCGAAAACAGGTTTTTAGATTGTTTTGCAAAAAAAAAAACAGAAATACCTTATTTACATAAGCATTCAGACCTTTTGCTATGAGACTCGAAATTGAGCTCAGGTGCATCCTGTTTCCATTGATCGTCCTTGAGATGTTTCTACAACTTGATTGGAGTCCACCTGTGGTAAATTCAGTTGATTGGACATGATTTGGAAAGGGACACACATGTCTATATAAGGTCCCACAGTTGACAGTGCATGTCAGGGCAAACACCAAGCCATGGGGTCGAAGGAATTGTCCGTAGAGCTCCGAGACAGGATTGTGTCGAGGCACAGATCTGGAGAAGGGCAGCAAAACATTTCTGCAGCACTGAAGGTCCTCAAAAACACAGTGGCCTCCACCTTTCTTAAATGGAAGAAATTTGGAACCACCAAGACTCTTCCTCGAGCTGGCCTCCCGGCCAAACTGAGCAATCGGGATGGAAAGGGCCTTGGTCCGGGAGGTGACCTGACAGCCCGCTTGGCGTTTGCCAAAAGGCACCTAAAGGACTCTGACCATGAGAAACAAGTTTCTCTAGTCTGATGAAACCAAAATTAAACTCTTTGGCCTGAATGTCAAGCGTCATGTCTGGAGGAAACCTGGCACCATCCCTACGGTGAAGCATGGTGGTGGCAGCATCATGCTGTGGGGTTGTTTTTCAGCAGCAGGGACTGGGAGACTAGTCAAGATCGAGGGAAAATGAACGGAGCAATGTACAGAGAGATCCTTGATGAAACCCTGCTCCAGAGCACTCAAGACCTCAGACTGTGGCGAAGGTTCACCTTCCAAAAGGACAACGACCCTAAACACACAGCCAAGACAACACAGGAATGGGTTCGGGACAAGTCTCTTAATGTCCTTGAGTGGCCCAGCCAGAGCCCGGACTAACATCTCTGGAGAAATCTTTAAATAGCTGTTCAGCGAAGCTCCCCAACCAACCTGACAGAGCTGGAGAGGATCTGCAGAGAAGAATGGGAGAAACTCCCCAAATACGAGTATGCCAAGCTTGTAGCATCATACCCAAGAAGACTCGAGGCTGTAATCGCTGCCAAAGATGCTTCAACAAAGTACAGAGTAAAGGGTCTGAATACTTATGTAAATGTGATATTTTTATTAACAAATTTGCAAAAATGTCTAAAAACCTGTTTTTGCTTTGTCATTATGGGGCATTGTGTGTAGATTAATGAGAAAACAATTTAATCCATTTTAGAATAAGGCTGTAACGTCATAACCAAATGTGGAAAAAGTCAAGTGGTCTGAATACTTTCCCGAATGCATCGTATGAGGGAAACAAATGTGTGACGTCATTGCTTGGTTGGAACTGAGGCTTGTAAAGCAAGCGTGATTGTAGTGCCTGAGCAAATGGACCCGCTGCCCTTACGAGTAAGGGGGGTTATAAAAGTTTTGACTAATGATGTGATAGCACGGCAACAATTGAACCCGGAGAGGGAACTTTGCAAGTTGAGTAGGGAGTCCAGGGAGGAGAGTGAGCTTCTGGGCTGTTAGCGTCACCCAATCCCTCACCACTGGACTGTGCTAGTTCACTAACTCTATTAGCCTGCACTTTGCTAATGGTGTTAAAAAAGACAGAGGGCAGGACGAGGAGAAGGTGGGGGCATGATACACTTAACTCCAAAGTGGATGGCATCATTATCATTTTGATTTAGCTTTGATGCTTCTTCTCTTCTCCCCCCCTCAGCCCCCTCCCTCCCCTGCCCCTTAGCCAGTATGGCACAAAGAGCCCGGAGAAACTTGATAGGGATAAATTAGGAAAACAGACCTTGTTTTGTTTCTCCTTTTCTCCTTTTACAGGATTTCGCCGTAAGCGCCGCGTGCGTGCTGATATGTGCGTCGTGTCTGCATACAAGTGAGTGTATCTGCGTACATAGTAGTTGTGGGCCTCTCTAGTTTGTTTTGATGTCTTCTCCTAAGCCAGGTGTGCTCCGCCCCGCGATCTGTTCGCCAGCATGATGTCCCCGTCTTACTGCGAGACGAAATTGGCGTCCTGCAGATCTCACTACCGACAAAATCTCACTAGCGGCAAACCCCCTAGAGGACAGGATGTCAATGTCGTCTTGCATGGAGGCCGTATTTACCTTCTCCACTCCCTCTATGATAGGTGACTTAATGTGTTAAACTGCCATAAAATCCCCCACTCTGTCGAACGTGAAAGTGAGCACATGCACATGGTGGAATTAGTGGGGTTAAGTTGGTTTTGAACCCTGCGTTTGTTTTTTGTTCTCCATCCTAAAGTACGTGAGAGTGTTTTCAGAGCACAGGGAACGTGTTTTGATTTTGGGATTTTTTTGGGGGGGTTGAATTATGATTAATCAAGACTATTCCGTCAGTCAAATTGTGACGGACTCCAATGAACCAACCGGTCTGGTCCAAACTCAGAACTCAATCCGATAGCCGGAACTAGTGGATTGCAGTGCAGGGGCCACTTACTTTCATTTGTTTTCCCTTTTTAGTACATTACAAAATAGTTGTTGACATTGACAAGGGATATCGGCACGCGTCTTGGAGATAGATGGGCACAATAGAAACATCTTGACGTGAAGTCTGTCAAGTATGCTAGCTAGTATGCAAAGATGTTGACTCAGATGGCAGCCACCTCACTCTCTCCCACTTCCCCAGTGGCAATAGTCACTATCAGAAATGATGTCAGAAATCTAGTTTGCAGTCTTTCTTTTTCCTTTAAAAAAAAAAAATGTTTAAATAGCTTAAAGCCTCATAAATCATGTCCTTGTTGAATGCAGTGGAGTCCTTCCCTGAGACTCGCGCACTGACTGTGCTGCTTCATCTTGACTTAAGCCTTTGACAGGCGCCTGATGTCTTGCCCTAAAACAAATAACTCCACGTTAGCTCGATTGACTTTTTCCATCGCCTCGTTAATCCTCACGTCTGTGTTGAAGGTGTAGACGAAGCCCTGCACTTGGTTCATGTACAATAGAATTTCCTCTGTCGAAACTCTCCTGGACAGTTTGTGAGTTTTTGTTTTGTTTGTTGGCGTTGTGTGGTTCTCATGCTGTAGCTGCAGTCATCGGCTCTTTATTTCTGATTCGTTGGTACAGTGACAGAGGTCCAGTCACTCCTGAGGTCAAGGGTTATAGAAACCCTAGTCCCTAAACTCACCAACTCAGGAATATCCAATAACTCTGGCGGCTTGTAAAAGGTCCCGCTACTTTATCCCCCTGTTGTCATCGTAAATAGATAACAGGTTGGGATCCATAAATTGTGTAACTACAAAGGAAGGCGCAAAAATAGGAGCAGGTGCTATGCAGAAGAACCCAGCAGTCATACTGTACATCTGCAGGTAGTAAATGCTGAGCTTAGGCCCGCAGTAAAGTGCCAGATTTGACGACGCAAGCTTAAGATATAGTAACGTAATGTACTTATTTTTGGGGGGGCTTTTAGAAGTTCTTTTGCAATGCCTGACAAGAAGTCCCGGACTGAATCTGTGGATATTTCTTCTTCTGTTTATTCAATCAATACAAGTAAAAGGAGTCATGCTTTGGGAACAGGATTTGCTATGCTTCGAATGAATTTCACAGGTATATCTACCTTCAATATATTCCGGTTGTGCTTTAAGGAAATGCTGTCCCTGCAGCTTCTGTCTGGTCTTGCTGGTGGAGGACTGCAAAAACACAGGAACGCAGCCATTGTCTCTGCTACGCAGAGGTAAACTCATTGACCACTGCAGCAGTGGGGTGAGCTATTTTCCAAACAGCCCACAACAGAAGAACCGGTGGACAGAGCGAGTGTCCGTGGTGAATTAGTGGGAGTGTAATTTATCATGCCTCTGCCAATACCCATCCCCTTTGATCTGCGCCCCATCTGCGAGGGATGCGCCTGGCGTTTGGGAAGAGCGCTCACTTTCTCTTCCAATTATTCCCAAGCGGAGGCGGGGGGGTTGATGGAACTCTGTGGGCTAAAGAAGAGTGGTCCCCCACAGTCTTGAAAGGCATGGATTGCATTTGCCATTTAAATGCTACTTAGCCTTAAATCACCTGTGTTTGGCCCGAGGTGATATACTGGCAGGTGAGGGGGATGCTGCTGTGTGTGTGTGTGTGTGTGTGTGTGTGTGTGTGTGTGTGTGTGTGTGTGTGTGTGTGTGTGTGTGTGTGTGTGTGTGTGCGTGCGTGCGTGCGTGCGTGCGTGCGTGCGTGCGTGCGTGCGTGCGTGCGTGCGTGCGTGCGTGTGTGTGTGCGTGTGTGTCAGCCGCCTCCCTCCCAAGGTGTGTGTGCGCTCAAGCATCCCCAATTAGTCTTCAACCGCCCTCAACACTGCTCCCCTCCCGCTTGTGCAGACCACTCCTGGGTTTTCGATTGCACAAACTGTCACAGATGTGCTCTAGTTTTTGTTGTTGTTGTGTTCAGCGTTGTTGTTGCTGCCTCTGCTGTGTGCTGTTGCTGTGTGCTGTTGCTGTGTGCTGTTGCGAGCGGGGTGGAGGGATGTGGGGGGGGGGGATAAATAGTTTCCCATCAGATGAAGTGTAATTATTCCTCCCTTGTCTGGAGGAGTGTGAAATAGAAAAGAGGGAGCCTAGTTTCTCTCAGCAGATGCCAGCAGGTATGCAGAAGTAGTGTCTTCGCCGTCTCATTTACTAGCGAAGACTCATTGCTTCCACAATTATCACCGCGGTCGAGGTGGGAGCTCACTGTGCTGGCAGCACAGGGGAGAGGGGGAAGAGAAATGGAACGAGGACGAGTACTAAGAAACCTCCCTTGGTGGCAATGTGTTTTATTTCTTTTTTTAATCAAGAAAACAAGGTGTTTGTTGCATTCTTCCCCTTCAGAGCAGTAAAGCCCTCACTTGAAGTTGATGCCCGTATTGCAGGTTGAACAATGCCACAACAGGTGTCATCACATGTGTAATAACATGTCATGACGACTCGAACAACCTTTGCGTAAAGCAACTGTCGTTATTACTGTTATGAGGAGTCAGCCATGTTGTCGTGAGCTGTCATAGCTGTCGTCATGTGATTTGATTGGTGTAATTTCGTGGTAACATTAGGGATGCGTCCCACTTACCTAAAGTGGCTTCGGGGTAATCTTCTGCTCTCCATGAGCCTTATTGATTATTTTACGATAGCGGTGGTGCTTCAACTGGGCCGGGGATTGAGTTGGGCCGGTGAGCGAACGTTCTACTGCTCGAGTCCCGGCACCTCTCGGAGACGATTAGTTCTAAAACATAATGACTACCGGGACCTAAAAAGAATGGGCACCCCCCCCCCCCCCCCCTGCACCTATTTCAGTCCACTTCAAGCACTGGTTAGCATTACTATAGCTCTTTGACCATTATGCCTTAGCATAATAGCCTAGCCAGTATTTTTTTGGATCCTCTCAATTGTCTGTAAATTGGAGTCACAACCTATCCTCCATCATCATAGATTCCTCAAGTGCCTCATTGAAAATTCCCTTTCCTGTTATTATTATTCACACTTTTACAGTAGACTTTTACAGTGGACCTTTACAGTATTGCAGCTCTGCAGTGGTTCTCCTCTGAAAACGAGGTGTCACAGTGTGAGTCGGCGCTCTTTTCGGAACAGACAAAAGACATGGAAATGCAATTAGCTTACGAGGCAGAGAGGGAGGCGCTGAGAATAGTCGTCTCCTCTCCCAGGCCTTACGCAGCAGAGCATCATGGGGGAAAGAGGGAAAAAAAGAGCACCATGTTAAGAGGGGGTGGATTCAAACACCGGCTCATGGTTAATTCAAGCCATACTGAAGGTAGAGCATGGTGCAGATAATTATAGCCCACACACAGAGGCACACACGCACGCAAGCGTACTAGAGGTCGACCGATTATGATTTTTCAACGCCGATACCGATTATTGGAGGACCCAAAAAAAAGGCTAATACCGATTAATCTGACAATTTTTTATTTTTTATTTGTAATAATGACAATTACAACAATACTGAATGAACACTTATTTTAACTTAATATAATACATCAATAAAATCTATTTAGCCTCAAATAAATCATGAAACATGTTCAATTTGGTTTAAATAATGCAAAATCAAAGTGTTGGAGAAGAAAGTAAAAGTGCAATATGTGCCATGTAAGAAAGCTAACCTTTAAGTTCCTTGCTCAGAACATGAGAACATATGAAAGCTGGTTGTTCCTTTTAACATGACTCTTCAATATTCCCAGGTAAGACGTTTTAGGTTGTAGTTATTATAGGAATTGCAGGACTTTTTCTCTCTATACCATTTGTATTTCATATACCTTTGACTATTGGATGTTCTTATAGGCACTTTAGTATTGCCAGTGTAACAGTATAGCTTCCGTCCCTCTCCTCGCTCCTACCTGGGCTCGAACCAGGAACACGACAACAGCCACCCTCTAAGCAGCGTTACCCATGCAGAGCAAGGGGAAGAACTACTCCAAGTCTCAGAGCGAGTGACGTTTGAAACGCTATTAGTGTGCACCCCATTAACTAGCTAGCCATTTCACATCGGTTACACCAGCCTAATCTCAGGAGTTGATAGGCTTGAAGTCATAAACAGCGCAATGCTTGAAGCATTGCGAAGAGCTGCTGGCAGAACGCATGAAAGTGCTGTTTGAATGAATGCTTACGAGCCTCCTGCTGCCTACCATCGCTAAGTCAGACTGCTCTATCAAATCATAGACTTAGTTATAACATAGTAACACACAGAAATACGAGCCTTAGGTCATTAATATGGTCGAATCTGGAAACTATCATTTCGAAAAAACAAAACGTTCATTCTTTCAGTGAAATACGGAACCGTTCCGTATTTTATCTAAAGGATGGCATCCCTAAGTCTATAAATATTGCTGTTACATTGCACAACGTTCAATGTTATGTCATAATTACGTAAAATTCTGGCAAATTAGTTCGCAATGAGTCAGGCGGCCCAAACTGTTGCTTAAACACTGATACTGCGTGCAATGAATGCAAGAGAAGTGACAAAATTGCACCTCGTTAATATTGCCTGCTAACCTGGATTTCTTTTAGCAAAATATGCAGGTTTAAAACTATATACTTCTGTGTATTGATTTTAAGAAAGGCATTGATGTGTACCTAACCGTAAACGTCGGAGCAACAACAGTCCTTTTTCGCGAATGCGCACCGCATCTATTATATGCAACGCAGTACACGCTAGATAAACTAGTAATATCATCAACCATGTGTAGTTATAACTAGTGATTATGATTGATTGATAGTTTTTTATAAGATAAGTTTAATGCTAGCTAGCAACTTACCTTGGCTTCTTACTGCATTCGCGTAACAGACAGTCTCCTCGTGAAGGCAGGTGGTTAGAGCGCTGGACTAGTTAACCGTAAGGTTGCAAGATTGAATCCCTGAGCTGACAAGGTAAAAATCTGTCGTTCTGCCCCTGAACAAAGCAGTTAACCCACCGTTCCAAGGCCGTCATTGAAAATAAGAATGTGTTCTTTAACTGACTTGCCTAGTTAAATAAAGGTGTAAAAAAATAATGTGAAAAAATCTGCCAAATCGAGGTCCAAAAATAATTAATCGCCCATTCCGATTAATCGGTCGACCTCGAAAGCGTATTTACACACACCTCGATGCTTGTCCAGCTAAAATCTAACATCACAGAGAAAGAGAGAGAGTGAAATAAAGTAACTTTAAACAGAGACCTCAATCTCTTTCATCTCCCACTGCACACACACATCGTGTCTGCCCGAGGGGTCCTCACCTCCCCCAAAATCTTCTCCCTCTTATGTTTGTTTTTGTTTTGCCGCGGCGCTTTTTCCTCGGCGTTGGCCAAAAATCAACTGGAGGTTAAGTTTGTGTAAACGCCTCGATAGGAAAATTGCTGTACGCCGACTTGAAATAACAGCAGAAATTACAGAGAGATGAAGGGAGGGAGAGGGAGAGAGAGTAGAGAGCGGAGGGCTGTCTGTGCGTCTGCCTGACACAAAGAACAATAAACACGTTCCACATGGCGAGAGGTGGGCTCCAGATGCAGGCCGGACCGGAGGACTAAAACGTGGAAATGGCTTCCAGACAGGCCTCAGTGAGAGCACAAAGGGCCATTCTCAACCACCGCCTAGCGCAGCACCCGCTCCTCTCCTGTCTCTCCTGTCTCTCTCCCTCCCAGCATCAACCGTCCAGCTCATTCAATTGTAAACACAGGGAAACTTCAGTTACATGACTTGTCCCGCGGAAACTCTCCACCAAAATCGCTGATTTTAACATGCTTGCGTTGGACTCGCTCCAGAAAACAAGTGAGGATACTATAAAGCGAGATCCTAGATTGGAAGTTGCTGTGGCCAGGCCAGCTAGGCCTTAGACCAAGACTCCATAGTAATCAGATTACGTGCAGATGAAAAATGGGTTTGAAGTGTTTGTAGTTTTGTATTTTTGGGGGATCCCCATTAGCTGTTGCCAAGGCAGCAGCTACTCTTCCTGGGGTCCAGGAACAATGTCAAGTTATTAAGTCCATTTGTTTGTATTAAGTCAACTTGCCCAGGTCATCGTTAATTGCAGAGTAAATTCCACTGTTTGCTTTGGGTGTGTGGCAATAATGAAATGGCGGCCGTCTAGGATACCAGTCCTGGCGACCTCCAGACTACGTGTCCCGATAGCCAAAATCTACGCAATGTAAACTAACAGGGTCTGGGTTTTTCTGTTGATCCTTGAATTCCAAGACAAGTGCTACAAACGAATCAACGCTAGGGCTCAATTCCTTAGCAAGCGTCAGGCTTAAGATTCCATACATATTGGTGCAGGCATTAAGGGCATTAAATGTAGCTGTAGGCGGGTATTCTGGGCTGAAACTGAAGTATAATGTCCCCCCTACAAACACACACACACAGCTGGAGTTTTCTGTCGGCGGGTCGAGCAGGTGGCACGGAGAACACGTTTTTTCTTTTAGCCAGTTGAGGTGAACTGGCCTGCAGAGAGAAAGAGAGAGAGAGGGGGAAAGGAATACTGGAAGGGGAAAGATCTGTTCTGTACTGTACCCTCTCTCTCTCTCTTTCTCTCTCATTCTCTCCACTCCCTTCACCTCATTGGTCCAGTTGACCAGGAAGGTCTGATATGATTGGTCACATCTTCCATGCGTGATGCTGCTGTAAGCTTGAAAGAATTTGGTCACAAAGTTGTCATAACATGTTCAGCTTTAAAGTCAGCAGCTTACAGTATCTTCTAAGATGGTTTGAAATTCACAATTACCATTTTTTTTATGTCGTCTGTGTCTTTAATCCCTTTCAAGCATGAACTATAATCGCTAAACAATGAAAGTATGGCGCCCCAATTTGCATACCAGTGAAAGTTTCTTTTTAACTACATTTGATTGAAGTATAGACAACAGCATCCTCTTTTTGCACCCCGTGAAGACTTAGGAACTAAGACTAGCGTTCCAAATGACCCATTCTGTCCCGTCAGATGTCCTTGGTTGGTTTTGACATCTTCCCTTTGCTGATGGCTTCTTCCTGTACGCAGGGCTTCAAAAGCAGACAACGTTACGGACAAACATTTAGCCCATGAAGTCATAAAGTGGGGCCGAGTTAAACCACATTGCCGGGGCCTTGCCAAGCCTGACAAGACAGTAAATCAGAGAAGAAGTGGTCTTCGGGAAAAAAACACGTAAGAAACCCTGACCGGTTTCAAAGTTCGGCCCTCCTAAATCACCCAGCTATAAACACTTTATAATGCACTTATAAACATCGGGCCTGATTAATTAAGCTCCCGCAGGGCGTTGTGGGTGGACAGACAGATTGCGAAGACTATGAAACTCTCTGGAAGCTTTCAAAGTCCAGGAACTTTCAAAGTCCCCTCTGTTTTTTTCGGAGTTTGAAAGCTAAATTGATCAATCACCACCATGTGTTTCTGGTCTCCGAGGAATGGTCCGGGCGGTCTACAAAATGTCCGCCATGCATGTGGCTTGCTTGCCCATGTTGGATTTGTGGGTAGTGAGAATGTGGCAAGAATGCTTTTGGTGTGTGGAAGGGAAGAGGCTGGGCCAGGCGCTAGCGTATGTTTAGAGGCTGTCATAGCCAACCATCAGGGTGGAATCTGTCTCCTCCCCCCCCAGACCCACCAATCACCACATGTAGGTGACAGTTGGAGAGGGGCGGGCCAAGACTGCCGTGATTGATTGCAAGACCACAAATAGCTTGCATGCATTAGCTCTCCCTTACATCCACACAAAAACACACACACACACAAAAACACACACACATCACACACCCCTGGCTGCCTTGCTATTGATATTTGGATCTGTCCTGATGTTCTTCCACACCTCCCACCTGACTGCCTAACGAGGTCATTTCCACTAACACGTAACACGTCACGGAGCTCAATCAGAGACTGAGCACTGCAGCATCGCCATATCAAACCCTTCCCTCGATTTGCCTCCACTGGCTCTTAATGACTGGCAATGGTGCTGGAACGACGGGAAGTGAGGGAGAGGAAGAGAAGGGAGAAGGCAGGGGGGTGGTATTGATCTATCGAGACATAATGCCCTATTTGGATCCTGAAAGCGAGATGGCGATGGCCTCATGCACTCAGGGAAAATAGAAAGAAAATATGCAGAGACGATAGGCGGTATCCATTTAAGACCCCCCCCCCCAATACATGTTTTGTGGAAAGAGAATTACATCTAATAGACCACAGGTTTACATCCGCAGCCTGGCCTTAGGAGGATTATTACATTCCCTGCGTAGTTACCGCGTAGTTACACGTGAGGATACCGCCGCCTGATTGGCCGAGGGGAGTAATACAGAAGTGCAACCCGTGCACTTTTCGATATCCCCCTAAAAAAAGTAATGCAGTGAGATGAAGGAAGAGGAGTAGTAGGTGGAGCGCCCCGCCCTGTCCCCCTGTTTCCTCGGCCGCTCAGACACACACACACACACTAACATAAGCTCTGGCAGTCCATAATTGAAGATGGACCTCGTCAAGACTGGATGAAGTCTCTCAATGCTCTCTCCGCTCGGAGATTACATCAGATGTGAGGGCTGCACCGACTTAATTCTTATTTAGATTCACTATTTTTCTGTGGCAGATGGGCGGGGGGGAGTAAGAGAGGGAAAGATGGGTGAATAGAGGAGCCAAGAAGTTAGGAAATGAGGAGAGGAGAGGCTGTTGTGGAGAAGCGGGAGGGTGACTTGTGTTCACAAAATGCCTGTTTCATCGGGAGTGTTGATATGATGACCGGAGAACAAAGTGGTATGCGGGAAAGAGAGCCCGGGCAAACTCACACAGAGAGAAGGGAAGGGGGTTGATCTCTGGTCTGGTGCGATAAGCGACTGGGGGCAGGGGGCAGCAGAGGGCGGGGGCAGGAGGGGTAGTGGGGTGGAGAGGATTCTTACACTGCAGCTGGATGTGGACCTGGGCCTTTCTGACACTTATCCCCCCCCCAGATTAGCTGTCATCTGATGCCAGGTCTGCCTGAACCCACCACTCCCCCTTCATAACCTCGCACCCCCATCCTGGCTCCCTCTGCCCCGTGCTTTCCTACGATGAGCCAATGAGCTACAGTCGATCTGGCGGGCTTCCACCAACATGGCTGGTGTTTGTGCTATGGTTTATCGCAACAAGACGCAAAATGGCCTTCCCACCAGAGCCCTGTGAAGGATTACGGGCCTCTTTGAGGATCTCACTCATGGCGCGACTGATAAGGACAGTCGAGGGAGAAGTGACGCTCCGTCCAAGGGGGACTGTTTGGGGGTGATCTATTCGGGGGTCAGCCTGTGAATTTGTGGTCAGTGTGTCAAACCTCTCATATTGGCGTCAGAATTATGTGTGGCTAATTACGAAACACAACGGCCCGCAATTATGTAGTGAACACAACAAGACCAGGTTTCACACTTAAAGAAACGGTTCCTATTTGTAAACCACCTGTAAAACCTATCAATTTGTGATTATCTATGATTTGTTCATGCCGATTTAGAATAGGCATTAGGTTATGGTCTCAGCATTAACTGCGTTAGGTCTAGGGGCAGGTGTGTCAACAGAGGCAGGAGGCATCAAAGCATTTTTAGACCTCCTCAGTCAGAAAGCCCGTCAAATCACATTCCCGTTATGCTCCTCAGAGTGTAAGAGATCAAATCCGGTTCCACTGGGGGGGGCACACACGTCTCGTCACTTAAGCTGCAGCTGTAAAACGGCCAGGGAAAATCCAAGTGGAGGGTGGATATTTGGAATGGGATTGAGCCAGACAGAGGACTGTGACATGGAGCGAGTGGAGATGGAACCACACAATCATCTTCTGGGCCGTGATTTGAGCCCTTGCGTTTCAGTTAATAGCTATGGCAGGGTTGGCGATATAGCCCCCTGTAAACTCGCACACGGCGCCACTCTCTGGAATTTCGCTATTAAAGGGTCAGATCTGTGGCACTGTGCAGGTGCTCAATTTGTATCGAAATTGCCCAGAGCGGCAAAGTAATTTAGCCAGAGCTGGGCGAGAGACAGGGCCCTGTGAAAGAGCTTAATGAAGCCGGCCTCACTCTGTAAACCCCTGTCAATCTCCAGGCCCTCTTCCCCTCCTGCTCCCGTTCTCCTTCTCTTCCTCGTCCTCCTCGCCTAGCGCATTCATCCATATAGAATAGTAGCATCATGTTGAGTTATCTTCAGCTGTCTGTATCCGCTGCACAAGTTGGACGCAAACGATCGCCATTGCCGTTCGTTGTGGAGATGTTTTGGGTTCCAGGTCTATTGTAGATCCAAGTCTGTTTTGAGTTGCTTCGGATAAAAAGTGTCAGCGAAATGCCATTCTATTTCTTATCTGTCGTGGTAATTTCTCCTCAGACATACCATACTTGTCCTGTCTCATCCGCAGGTTTCTCCATGGGGAGTACACCGTGGAGGTGGCCATCAACGACTACCTGGACATCTACTGCCCCCACTACGAGGACCCGCTCCCCCTGGAGCGCATGGAGCGTTACATCCTCTTCATGGTCAACTACGACGGCTACACCACCTGCGACCACCGCATGAAGGGCTTCAAGCGCTGGGAGTGCAACCGGCCACAGAGCCCCAACGGACCGCTCAAGTTCTCTGAGAAGTTCCAGCTCTTCACCCCCTTCTCACTAGGCTTCGAGTTCCGGCCGGGTCACGAGTATTACTATATCTGTAAGTGGAAAAGTTGTCACATGGACGAATGTCACACACACACACACACACACAGCTGCCTTACAGATACATGTTATTTGAGGTTTCAGGTAGAACTGATTGCCCGGCACGGACACACCTTCTTTGGCTGATCAAGGACTTGATGATTAGGAGAGTCTGGTCTGTAAGTGCTTGACTGGAACAAAAAATGTGCACCCCTGTGTACTGGTCCTTAGCACCAGGATTATGAAGAACCTTGCTTCTTAGCCGATGGGTCACATGGCCCAGTAACATGGATCTAATTGGCTATTAGCTATTGGCTGCATTCAAGTCAGGACCAGTCAGGCTTCTGGTGAAGGATTAACTTCAGCCAATAGAAATCTTTATCAGACCCCATATTGTGACACCCTTTTATTCACCCCCCACACTGGTTATGTCCCCAAGTAAGGTAGAGAAATAAAATATGCAAGTAGAAATGACTTTGGACCCCCCCACTGACCACACAAAACAGACACAGTTGTGACCCATCAAGAATATTCAGCGCTGTCAACCCATCGCTCTTTAGTTATCAGGGAATATCAGGGAATGTCATTTGGGTTGTACATGTTTTTTTTTGGGGTTGTTTGAAGGATGATTTGATCCAATTTGGTGGGAAGCGGGGGAGGAAGCCACAATAGCGGTAGGGGTTTAATTAATAGGCTTTGCGTGGTGGTGTCATTTTTCTGCCATGGATGGGTGCCAAGGCTAGGAACCAACCAGGAACGGGCTGTTCAAACCCACATGTCCTTGTATTTACTAGATAATTGTTAACTGGTATTTATTTGAAGTAATTCAATATAATCGTGAACCAGATGGTTCCAATTTAAGGTTCCTTGCGCTAATTGATTGAATGAAAACAAAAAGATAGTTATTGAGGCAAAAGCGATGTCATTGTGCTGCTACAATATAAATTCCAGGTAAACCACGGACCGTGAACTAAAGCCATAGCCCGTAACTAAACAGGCGCACTGTTACCAATCACAACATTCAGCAGCCAAACCAGAGGGGAGCCCCGGACAAATCGTTTATCTCCGGCTTCCGGTTGACTTGTCCGTCCGCGTGTTTTTTTGCCTGACCTGACATCCTTTTGTGTGGCACACTGGCGCATCCCATCTCCTTCCACCCCTTGATGAAAATGTCAATTTGTCAAATGGCAAGCGAGCTATTAGCTGGGTGCTTAGCTTCACAGGGTGAGATCGGTGCAAGACCAGTTAGCGGCGCCCTCATGTGGAACGCCTCAAATTATGCTGATTGGTCAAATCATATTTAGCCGAGGGAACTTGATGGGGGTAATTGTGTCCTTCTGGCTCCGGACCGTGGTCATTACCATTTTTTGGACGTGAGGCGCTGAAAGCCATTAGTGGTGCGGTGGGTTGAAAGCGGCCAGGGTGGCGTGCTCTCCAGACAGGCCTGACACCTTGCCTACTGGACGCTCCACGCCCACTTCACTTTCAAGGTCGCGGCGCGCACACCGCTTCCCCTCCGTCGGAGCCGTTTCACCCCCCCCCCTCCGTGGTCCATTCCCGGTGCGGTGTGTCCATGAGCATGACAGGACAGGCGTGGGTTTGCCAGGGTGCGTCTGTCCCCGTTTTGCTAATGGCCCTGTGAAAGGTGTCCTTTGGTCTGATGAAAAGGCCCCCTGCTGGGCACCGGCAGGGAAAAGGCTCAGAGCGGCATGCCGGATGCATTAATGAGGCAATTTCTGTTCCTTTTTTGTTTTGTTTTCTCCCCTCCCCTCTGTCTGTGCCCCCTCTCTCTCCTTCTAGTTCATCTTTTCCAAAAGAGGAAAAACTTTAGAACCTAAAACAAATACAGTGAATTTCAGGGTTGGGTGTAAAGATGAGGACATTTCATGTTATATTAATAAAACTCGAGAACTGGGTTGCTCTAATTCTCTCTGTGTGTGCCCTTGTGTTGCTAGGGGGATGCCACTTAGCCCACAGGAGAAAAGGTGACACCGCCTTGTGATGCTAAATCCTGTGGCGGACCGAACGGCTAGAAAGACAGGCACACGACAGACAGCACTTCTAAGATTGATTCGGCACACAGCACATGACTCGTGTGTGTGATGTGAAGGGAGATGAGGAGAGATCAGGATCATTTTAAAGCACAGTGCTACTCAGCAGCTCATCATTTCTAGCTGTTCACTGCCATCTGTTGTTGGTAATGCCCAACTTAAATCACAAAGACAAGAAATTCCGCATTATAAGAGTATAATTATTTGTATTTGCCACTATGATATGATACACCCAAACTGTACAATATGGTATTGTATATTTTTTACTTTATATATTTAAAATATTAAAAAATATAATGTTTTTAGAAAGCTTTTCGTGACGACATTTCTAAGAAGTGGGAGTGTGTGTACAGTACTGTAGCCTGCCAGACTATAAATCCATAACTCGCAGGGACAAGTTGTGACAGTATTTCGACAGCACCCCTGTGTGACAAGATCAGGGCCGGGGACCACATATAGGGCGGCTCTATACCTCAACCCAGCCCCCCTGGCCCGTCACTCACTGCAATGTGTATGGATGCCGCCCCTCCAACATATGGTATATATTTCAATGCTTATTATCCTCTGGGTGATGGAAAGGTATTTAGGCTGAGGGAAAAGAGTGGAGGGGGGAGGGTGGTGCTACAATGTCTAAACATCCCCCCTCCTAACCAGTGGGGCGTCCCTCGACTTATTATACTCTGCGGGATGTTGTCACTCCTGGAATGGAGGAGTGGAGGGGAGACAGAGGACTGGCAACAAAAAGAAAAGCCAGTTCAAAGTTAGCATTCAGTGTCTGACGATTCTTCCCCGTCCTGAGCTGTTTTTAATGTACTCCGCCCCGTAGCTCCTAGCCAGGCCCCGCATTGTGTGGCCCTTTGTCCCCAACAGCAGCCGAGGCTGGGAAGCAGTTTGCCCCGCCATTCAGCACTCCTTTTTTCTCTCCCCTCCCTTAGAAAATGATTTGGCTACTACCAATATTGTAGCTGTCATGGCCCCTGGAGTGTTAGGGCAAAGGGGGATGCTTGAGAAGTTGGGTGTGGGGAGTTACCGGGGTAAAAGGGGGCTTAGTTTGGTTATCTGTGAACAAAGGGGCACGTCCATCACCCCTAATGTGACCTCCCTACCCCCAACTCCCAGACGTGATGGGTTAGTGGTGGCACAGAGCCCTATCAGGCAGTGGTTTTGGAGAATTCTATGCTTCTGCATCTCCATACACACACACACACACACACACACACACACACACACACACACACACACACACACACACACACACACACACACACACACACACACACACACACACACACACACACACACACACACACACACACACACACACACACACAGAGTTGTGACTGCTCAGTCACTGCCACCACCAATAACAATGCCCCCCCCCCCATGTGCACTCGTGCAAATACCAAATACACACACTCAAATGCAAACCCAAAGAAAACACACACACACCCCACACCCCAACTAGAAACACGCACATAGACACACATTTAAATGGAAGTCTCAAGTTAGGTTAGAAGAATGTTTAGAGAGAGGAATAAGTGACAGATGCCTTTGCATTTATGCACTATATGTGTTTTGTGGATGTGTGCTATGTCAGTGTGTTGTTTGTGTGTCTTTAGTTGGCTTCATGTTATTCTGTCTAGACTATAATCTATGTACAGCATTCCGGGCATTTACCCCACCAAATACGGAGCCATTTTAAAAGACCAATTACCAAAAATGCTGTTGCAGGAGAGTGGCCATTTTGGTGCCTGATATTTGTTTTTAATGGCAACAAAAATCGGTGTTCTTTTTTAGGGGATTCCCGAGAGACAAAATGAAACATAATTTGCCATGGTTAAATTAGGAAAGTACTGTTTTCAATTTTGGTCATAAAAGACTACACTTTTGACATAAAAAAAATGCATTTTCAACGTTAATTAAGAATGCAGCACTACGCCCAAAGTCTCATTCTGCTTCTCTCACTGGTTCTTTCCAGTGATGCTATTAGCATATCAGTGGTTGCATGGAGTTGTTGTTTTCCCTCACTGAGCCATATGTTGTGTGGGTACACTGAGACACTTGGATCGTGGAGTAGTGGAGTTTTGTTCTTTAGCACTCCCATTCACAGTAACAGCCCGCTAAGGGATTAGCGAGCCACGCTAACGTCTCTGCACACACAGCACCTGGTCACTGAGGCCTTCCGAGTTCCAACTCTGGTGGCAATGTCAGAGGGACAGGGTCACATAAGAAGACGGGTCAAAAACTCCTCAGGTGTGACAAACTTGACTTCTGGCCCCCAAATTCTTCTACCAAGATGGCCGCCGTTTTTCACAGGCTATCATCCACAATTGCACCCTGGCCCTCAGCTGGGTTGCTTTTAAAATAGGTTTGGATGCATTTTTTATCCGAGGAGATTGAAAGTTGACTGATGGATCACCTCTGTGAAATCTCGGCCCATTGAGGGTGGGACATTTCAGTTATAGCCCTCTAATGGAACATACGTACCATCTGTCCCAGCCAGTGTAATTTGAGCTATTTTCTCTGAGATCTGACAAGAAAAATGCTGCTGAATGTGTTATTCATTAACAAACATGTGCTTGTGTGTATTTCTCGTTCTCTCTTTCTTTCTTTCTTTCTTTCTTTCTCTCTCTATCTCTCTCTCTCTCTCTCTCTCTCTCTCTCTCTCTCTCTCTCTCTCTCTCTCTCGTTCCAGCGTCTCCACACCCTAACCTTGTCGGTAAACCCTGCTTGAAGTTGAAAGTCTATGTCAAGCCCACAAGTGAGTCTTTTTTTTCTCTCTATCCAGTCTTCAGGGAATGTCGTGTGAAATTGCTTACACTCAAGTTTGGTAACACTAGCCTTCCTTCAGAATAAAAACCTTACATTTCTAATTTTGCCGATAACTTTGCCGCGTTAACAATGGGCCTAGTCATCAAACGAGACAGTAACATATTATATGAGGTTGTAGAGCTCTCCATCACACAAATCTCGTGCATTAAATTGTTCTATGGGCATCCACAAGTATTAATGTCTACAAATAAATAGACGGGTTAATTTATCACACAGATGGTTCAAAGTTTTACCAAACAGGCAAGACAATTGTCTTAGTTCAGTTTCCCTACAACACTCTCCGAGCACTAGGCGGGCACTCCACTATGAAATGTGCACCAGTTCAAATCAGCCAATCAGGCGAAAAAGAGGAGCTCCTGTGACGCAACTTTTGGCACGTGCACCTCGCCGTCTACAGCCCCCTGGTGACGTTAGTTAATATCCGGCGAGCAGCTAGCTATGGCACGGTTGTTTCCATCCGGAATATTAACGAGGCGACCACCCCCATTTCATAATCCTCCTCCACATTTACTGGATTGTTGACCAGAATGTGGGGTGTTTAGTTGTAGGTGTTTCCTTTCAATCAAATCCAATTTGATTGTATTTGTCACATGCGCCGAATACAACAGGTGTAGGTAGACCTCACAATGCAGTGCTTACTTACAAGCTCTTAACTAATAATGTAGTTTTGAGTAAAAATCTTTACAACAAAAAATGTCTTTACTAAAAAAACTGAAGTAAACAATAAAAATACATTTTTTTTAAACAACAGATGATTAAAGAGCAACAGTAAAATAACAGTAACGAGGCTATATACAGGGGTGCGGAGGCACAGGTTAGTCGAGGTAACTGAGGTAAATATGTACATGTAGGTAGAGTTAAAGTGACTATGCATAGATTATAAAAAGAGAGTAGCAGCAGTGTAAAAAGTCAGGATGCTCTCAATGGTGCAGCTATAGAACTTTTTGAGGATCTGAGGACCCATGCCAAATCTTTTCAGTCTCCTGAGGAGGAATAGGCGTTGTCGTGCCCTCTTCACGACTATCTTTGTGTGTTTGGACCATGACAGTTGGTGATGTGGACACCAAGGAACTTGAAGCTCTCAACTTGCTCACTACAGCCCCGTCGATGAGAATGGGGGCGTGCTCGACCCTCCTCTTCCTGTAGTCCACGATCATATCCTCTGTCTTGATCACGTTGAGGGAGAGGTTGTTGTCCTTGCACCACACTGCCAGGTTTCTGACCTCCTCCCTATAGGCTGTCTCATCGTTGTCGGTGATCAGGCCTACCACTGTTGTGTCATCAGCAAACTTAATAACTTAATGTGTTGAAGTCATGCTTGGCCATGCAGTCATGGGTGAACATGGAGTATAGGAGGGGACTGAGCACGCACCCCTGATGGGCCCTGTGTTGAGGATCAGAGTGGCAGATGATGGTCTACTTGAAACATGTTGGTATTACAGACTCGGTCAGGGACAGGTTGAAAATGTCAGTAAAGACACTTGCCAGCTAGTCAGCGCATGCTCGGAGTACATGTCCGGGTAATCTGTCTGGTCCTGCGGCCTTGTGAATGTTAACCTGTTTAAAGGTCTTACTCACATCGGCTACTGAGTGTGTGATCGCACAGTCGTCCGGGAACAGCTGGTGCTTTCATGCATGCTTCAGTGTTGCTTGCCTCGAAGCACGCACAGAAGTCATTGAGCTCATCTGGTAGGCCCGTGTCACTGGGCAGCTGGCGGCTACGTTAGGTTATAAAATGTGTAAACTGTCATGCAATTTTTTCTCAGCAGTCCCACAAATCTCTCATTCTGAGCCCATATTAACCCAGGGAAGGAAGACAAACAGAACCTAAAGTAGCAGGCGTAAAAGATACATCATAGCGGGACATTCTGGTCCTGACAGGAGAGAAAAAACTGTCGGGGGAGGTTCTCTTCTGCACTCTTCAGCCAATCCAGTAAGTGTGGAGGAGGAGTTAAGAGGGTGTCGCCTTGTTTACGTTCAAAAGAGGAAGTCACGTCACAGGCTCGCTTCCATTTCCCCTGAAAACTGGATAAATCCGGTTGCTAGTGACCCCGCTGAGGGTGGTCGGAGCCTAACCTGCAAAGCCCTCTGCTTCTTGATTGATGAGGGTAAACCTTCGCCGTCACTGTCTTTGCTCAGCACACTATCATCCAGACTCCTGTTCAGAACTGCTTAGGATCCCAGTTAAGCCACTAGGACTCGGAAACACACACACACACACACACACACACACACACACACACACACACACACACACACACACACACACACACACACACACACACACACACACACACACACACACACACACACACACACACACACACACACACACACACACACACTGCAGTCAGAGGTACATGCTGCTGCCCTCTGGGCACAGTCTGGTGGACATAATTCATCTGACACGGTCAAGATAACAATCCAAACGCTGACATCCGCCTAGTCATCATTCGTCCGAAGCTTGATGCTGTGGCGTCCCACAGGGATCTGTTTTGGGGTTTTACAAGTCACAGCAGCAGCAGGCACCGGAGCAGGTATTAGCCATTTAAAAATGGGGTTTAAAGTTGACTTAACCTCAGACCAGCTTTATGTGCGAGGTGACGTTCTCCAGTGCTCTTTTAAAACGACAACTTAATGTAGTAGAGCTCCGCAGGTTGCACTGTAGCTTTATACACGTAAAAAAAAAAAATCCTATGTTGCAAAACCATCCGGGTCAGTACGGAGGAATTATGAAGCACCCACAAAAGGTACAGCATTTTTCCCGGGCTCATACACTGTTGTGGACCTATGCCTTTCCATAAGCATTGTTGTCGAGGTTTGAATGGAGAGGTTTCTTTACCAACTGTTTGTTTATCAAGTTGCTTTTTAAAGGCGGCAGAGACATGGCCAGTTAGAGCCCAGAGAAAGAGTGGTCCGCTTGCGTTCTTTGGGCTCACAGGAGGCATTCATTCGTTTCAAGCTATTTGTACAAAGCCTATGGAGAATGAAAGGTATTAAACTCCCTTCACAGCTCAGACTACTGTGTCAATATTTGGAACGGTGTTATTTGCAGTAATATCCCTGAGCTCTAGTTTGGTGATTTTCATTTGGAATTTAACCCGACTGGGTGTGCTATTCCATTATCTCTGTATAATTGTGAATAAACATGTTAGAGATGATCAATTTCACAGGGCAGTTAAAACAATTATATGTAAATTGAACGTCATACAGTTTGTCTATTACGGAGTGTTTCAATTGTCAGTTTCCTTTGGTGCCTCGGCATATTAGCATGACAGCATTTTTGCCTACTTCTTCCCTCCCTGTGCAGTATAGTATAATTAAGATATATTGTTTGAACGGATGGAATTAAATTGTATATGGTAAGTAAAAGTCATAGTTAATATTAATGCTATAGGCACAATCCAGTTACCTCAACATTTATAATAGTACACTTTTCAAAAACGACAAAGAATACTGTGGTTTGTAACCAAACAATGGCCGATGATCGATTGCTATTTTGCTTTGGTTTTTACCAGCGTGTTTCACAGTCAAATGAACTGATTTGTTTCTCTTCAGTCACCGGTCAGGTCACGGACGGTAGACATCAAGGAATGTTCACGTAACCCTCGATCCCACAAGTCCATTTACAGTATATTCACCAGGGGCGTAACCAGAAATTAATTGGTGGTTGGGCCTGCAGGAATTTGGATGGGCCAATGATTGGATGGGCCTGGCAGGGCCTAGCTCCCCAGCTAGGGGGCCTTCGTCCACCCAGGCCCACCCATACCTATGCCCCTGATCTACACTAACAGTATCCCTGAAAGCCATTTGATGCTGTCTGAGGATTGCACACGCAAGCTCCGGCTCTTTCTTTAAAAAAACGTATTTGTCTGCACAAATAATATGCACCACTATCGCTATTTGAATGTCTCGAGGAGAAACGCATTTAATTGATACTATGGTTAAATCAGGATTTACGGGTGGATTTCGGGTGTGAATTCGCTCGGAAGTTGGGAATTGCATTTCCATAGGCCCGAACGGATCCTGTGTGGATTGGAGATTGTGAAATATATATGTGCATATTTACAATTGCAGTAGGGCGGAGAATGCGGGGACCTGTCTGTTTAAGGCCTTTATTATCCAAAACAACCTGGCCTAGTCTCACGCCAGCCTCGGACCAAACCATTACCATAATTCCTCTCCCTAAGTCTGGTGTGGCTGTTTATTTTCCATCTGCTCTGAGAGGGTAAAATCCCTAATCTTGTTTGGGAGACGGGGGTTAACCTTGTTTTTTCCCCCAGAAACCCCCCTTTTTAATGTATTTTGGCGGAATGGAAACAGCCTACTCTTTAATATTTAGTCAAGGAATCCAAAATCAGAAAGCTATTAAAGTCATGTTAAATAGACCTGCTCAAGGGAGAGAGAGCCGAGGTGTTGTAGCTCACGTTTCATACGCCTGTACGTAGTACATTTGAGGACACTGTCAGCCTCACGCCTCAACTCTCCTTGAGTCAACCCTCTATTGTCAAGCCTCGACCTCAGATGTCCTAAAATGTGCACCATATGCCAAAGCAGTGTTTAGGCCCCACGCGTTGTTTGATTGGCTGTATCTCCATCAGTGTGACTCGTGTCTTCAAGACGAGGCTCCCAACGGAGACCTGTCAACAACATGTAGAGCGTCTCACTCTGCTCCTGCATGCCAACTGTGGAGATGACAGTCAACGTGAGAGGTGTAAACAACATTACAGTTGTATGTATGACTATTGACAGAGCATATCTGGGTCACAGGGAAGAAAATAACCAAAAGGCATCAATGTATGCTTTTCCCAGCGATTTGACACAGCCCAGAGACAGCCAGATTGAAACTGCACAAGGATTTGACTGTATTAGAATGTAACCTGTTTGAAGCATAACCACTCTTTCTCTTTCTCTCTCTCTCTCTCTCTCTCTCTCTCTCTCTCTCTCTCTCTCTCTCTCTCTCTCTCTCTCTCTCTCTCTCTCTCTCTCTCTCTCTCTCTCTCTCTCTCCCCCTCTCCCCCCCTCTTTTTCTCTTTCTCTATCAGATGACTCGGTGTATGAGTCCCCGGAGCCCTTCCTGACAGACGACAGCACCGGTGGCTGTTGCATGGCCGCCCCTTGCCTATCCCTTATGCTAGCAATGCTGCTCACGCTACTCCTTTCCTGCTCATAGCATCCTGGGCCCGCAGGCCGTACCCCCATTAAACAGGCCCCCACCAGTATCCCTCCAGCCCCAATCGACTTCCCCTCAAATCTGCCACCTCTGACCACCTATAAAGGGAGAAAGTGACACGACTCCTCCCCATCTCCCGTCCTCTCCTTCTCCCATACCGGTCCACTCTCCTCCACCTCTCGACAGGCACCACCTGGACACCGTAAACTCATACTGCCCCTCCCTCCCTCCCCCACCCACCCAGAACACCTCCTCCCTCCAACTCCTCAGCGGAACCCCTGCTTCATGACCACTGGCCTCTGACCCTCAGCACACAGCTCAAGTCCAGTGGGCGATTTAAAGGGAGTATTCCTGGGACCAGGAAGGAGTCCCTTAAAGACCTTACAAAAACAGCCTCCCAGCTACCGAGGAGCGCTGGGATGTGCAGGAAGTGGAGGGGGTGGGTTTGAAACTAACTAAAAGGAGGACGAACTCCTCTCCCACCCTTTCTTGATTGCCGATGGATCGACAGTGACCGTTGTCGTCGACAGTGACATCTTCTCCACTTATTAAGGACCCTCTCGTGTTCATCTTCGGACTGTTTGCGTTTCTCTATGAGTCTTTGTGCTTTGATAATGCCCTATAGTGTCCCACCTGTACATGTTCATTCTGTTACAGTGTATTATATCGTAGGATCTTTCTTTGACTCCTGCAGCGATAGATCACAGCTGAGCCGTCGTTCTTTCTCTCTCTATCTCTCTTCTTCTCTTCTTTCCTCTCTTCTCGTGTGTCTCTGACCAGTCTCTAATATCCTGGCAATTTCTAGCAGTAGCAATCCAGAGTAGATAAGGACCTTTTCTGTAAATCTGCCAAAGACACTTGTTGAAATTTTATACGAGGGGTGGGGGGGGGGGGGGGGGGGGCAGGGGTGTGGGATGGCGGCACTGTGGCTATCCAACGAGGTTGTAAGCAGCCATAGAGCTCTGTGTAGACCCTCTGAATCATGCCATGGGGGTCCTATCACGGACAGTAGGTTGACGTTTGCCATGAGTCTTGTCCTGGTGGCAGAACTGAGCGATTTCCTCTTAGATAGGCCAGCTGCAAAGTCAAAATTGACCTATAATGTACAAATTAAAATTAAAATGCAGTTTAAAGTTAGGGTTAGGGATTAGTGTTAGCAGTGTGGGTAAGGTTAGAGTTAGGTTTAAAATCTGATTTTATGACTTTGTGGCTGTGCCAGCTAGTGTCCACTCTGCAGAGCTGCCTCAAGAACAAGATTCATGCCGAAAAGTGCTAACCTGCTTACGGACAGGGCAGTGTAGATTTAAAAAAAGAATGTTCCTTAAGAAAACAAACAAATGAACCGTTTCAAAAATTGCCTTTTTTCCACTGGTGCTGAATTCAAAACGAGTCTCCGTCTCAAGCTGCGGTGCTGAGTAGAAGTGGGACATCCTGTAGTGGTGAAGTGTTTTGTGAATTTCAGGTTTTGCTTTTTGTTTTCCCATCCTTCCTTCCTCTCATTCTCCCACATTTTCTTCTCTAGCATTCTCTCTTAGCCCCCTTCTCTCTGTCTCTCTCATGCTCTGAATGTGAGTTTTCACCGCGTGACGTTTTTTTGCCGTGTGACACATGCCCATTGCTATGTCAGGTCCCCTTGTCTCAGTCCCACTACTACGGCTGTGGGCCGCTGGGACTTTTCCCAGAGATTGAGATAATGGACAATGTGAACTCCCCATGCACTGTGCAACCTAAGGGACCGGGGCCCTCCATGGACAGCAATGGGGAGATGGATGGCCCCCAAAATACTAGGAGTTTGGAATCTCAGTAGCACTTTCGCTCACAAAATGGACTCTTCTGTTTCATGAAGAAGAAAGAAAGAAATGAGAAGAAAAGATGGGGACCGAAGTGTATGTATGAGGATCATTTTGTGGCTTTGTGATAGAACGCTCCTCATGATCATGACGTTACACAGAGAGCTGGCCTACAACATCCGCAGGAACTCAGAAATAAACAACCATTTTTAAAAAAGTTCGCTAAATACAACTTTTATATTTTACTTTATTCCATGTTATTTTTTACTTTACTTTTCAAAAAAGCAGCAGAAATTATTCATATGTGATATGAAATTATAATGTAGACCCTTGAATTACTAGATCAATGATGGGACAGTCTCTGCAGTCAAACAAGTCTGGAGAAGTCAGCCATTTGCTACTGTTGTTGTTGTTTTCCTGCTTGTATCACAATGCATTCTGGTACTTGTAGTCCTGTAATCATTATTTTTAAAGGTGAAGAACATGGTGTGGTTATCAGATCAATTCCTTTTTTTAGTTGGTTTAAATGTGGATGAAACCTGTTTTGATTTCATATGAAATGTTCTTGTTTTGGCATAGGAAAGTTATGGGGGGGAAATGGAAAAAAACACAAATAAAGCTTTTTTTGTCTGTAGCGGAAATAGCTCTGGTTTACAGTGTGACATGTCTATATTGTAGGCTACAGAGTGAATACATCATCAGAACTGCTGTTTCAATCAAACATGAGCTCTCAGCCACTGTTTCGAGCGTCTTTACCTAAAGTAAATTGCAGTCTAATGTTGATAAGCTGTTTTGTAGTTTAAAAGGATGTCTGCATATATTCTTTGAAAAGATTTCTTGTTTTTTGTACATTTTGTTAATGGTTGCTTGTCAAAAAAAACAACATTAAAACAGTTCATGCATTTAAGAAATTGAACTTGTTAGAAAGCTGGGGTGGTTTAACATGGTCAAATCTAAGGATCGTCCCTCAAGATTTTCCAAAAGGTAATCAATTTGATGGATTTGCCACTTCTGACAATTCTCTTCCCTGTGATGCATGCCTAGCATAAAACCTATTTTAATCAAAGAACAGACTTTCAGACCTGTGCTGATTGAATTCTAGTGAGTGTTCAGAGGGAAGATCATTTCAGAAATGTATCAATCAGTGTTTGATAATTTCACAACAAATAAAGCTTCCACTAAAAGTGGCCTCTTTGATTTTGGCTTTAAAACCATGAGCTTATCGCTCGATTCTGTCCGTGTCGCTACCTCACCACTTCCCAAAGAGCTGCTCTGACTGGTGTGAGATTGACTCATCTCGCTCACAAAAAAAAAACTAGAGAGAACTTTTCTGTATCTCATGAAATCAGATGTCCCAGAGGATTATGCAAAAGGCCTAGGGGTGGATTAGAGAATGATCAATACTTTGCCATGATACCAGTTCCCTCAAATGATACAAGTTTCTACAGTTTTGATACAGGCTCCCTTAAAGTATGACAACTATTATGTGCAATAATATAATACAAGAAAATAATCAATGAAATTCGAGCAGAGACACAATACTTAATTATCCCTAAAAACCTCAAATACACAGCACTGGTTCCTCCCTCCATGTTGATCTGAACCATTTCTGTTCTTTCAGAAGAGATGGGGGGGAGGGGGGGGGGGGTTGTTAGAAAAGATGGTGGAGTCGTGTTCAGGAAATGGGGTCTGATAGCAGTGAATGCTGCAGGTACCTCATGCTGAGGCAAAAACTGGTAACCTGGGGAGACTGATAAAGAGGAGATGGTATAATTGAGGGTGCATTGGGATGGGTTTCTCTCTACCATTTCCCTTGTTTTCTATTTTTCCCCCACACCATCCCCCGACGGAGATTCAGCTGGGTGTCTCTCGCTGCTATTTGTTTGCTGAAGCATACTGTGCTTTGTACTTTCAATACATCGCAGGCAGTCATATCTGCATTGACCATCTCCAATGGACCACTACCCCTTATGCAGCCACATCCGACCACCTGTAGACGTATTGAAGACATCTCTTCTGGGGTTCGGTGAGAATATGATTTCCTATAATGACCGTTACACGAGGCCTAGATTTTTCTCTGTCCCCGAGACATGCACGCCTATGACTCACGCAAATGTTTGAGTTACGAACACAAAGTTCAAGTTTGGATTCGGCCCCATGGGCCTGTAGCTTTCAGATGGAACTCCTGTAATCACAACTGTAATCACAGATGGATGATATTAACCCAGTTTTTAAGGGCTAATGGAGCAATCTCAATGGCCCTCTGCTGTCTCTGGTTATTGCAGTAATGGTAATGGGCTAGCACAACTGTTTCACGGGCCTCTCATCTGTTCTCCATTATAAGATATCCTTCTCATGTTTTCAGTCGGCGCATCTAACACAGGTACAGTACATTGCTAACGTTACGAATGTCTGTTTATGACTTACTGATCTGGTTTGTTCGGGACTTCGTTAACCATGAGTTAACCATGAGTTAACCATGAGTTGGCAAACCCTGGAGAAAGTGGTAAAGGAAAAGACCAAAGATACCCCTCCTCTTCTTGGCCAATTACCAGATGAAGTAGCGTCGCCACTCTTTAGCAACAGGAGTCTTAATAGAAAACAGACTGATTAGTTATCCTCTGCTCCTGGACTCATCTTCACCCTCTGGTCCTCTATTGATCCCCATCTTTGTTTTCTTTTGGTTCAAGTGTCTCTCCTACATTCCCGTCTTGCAAACAGCGGGCCCATGTGAGATGCCGCCAACAAAGCACTGCTTGACCTTTCCACAATCAAACGGCCAATAGCCGAGGGCCTATCAAGCCCCCAGTGTGAGTTACTTCGACAGCTCTGCTTTGCCAAGAGATTGCACCCCAGGCGTCGCTTAACAAGATAATGCACGGCCGCTATCATAGCTCACTCAGAGCCAAATCGTGACTCGCAATCTTAAGCTGCGAAACACCCCGCCCCAGAGTTCTGCAGTTTCGGTTCCTGTTGTACAGTATAGTTTTTATCCATTTCTGGCCTCCAAAATCACCTCATAGAACTCCAACAACGTCGGCGAGTCATTATTGTAGAAGAGACATGTCTGCCGTGATCTGTAGAAGGTATATTGTTTCAAATTGTATTCAGACTAATTTTCTGTGATCGAGGTCACGGCACCAACGTAACCATCCCATTATTGAACAACGTTGGCAGGGTCTTCAGTTCTGAGGTAAGGTTACGCTTCAACATATGTGAGCCTTCCTTAGTGATCTACCTCACATCTTTGACGATACCTTATCATGTTTTCTCATTCAAAGTATATTTTGTCTATGTGCTAGTGAGAAACATGACATGGCAATAATGATACTAAGAAAAGCGTCAACTGCTTACATCAAATGCAAGACTGTGCGATATTTCATGGTGCCTACGCAAGATCTGTTGAAACCATGTTTAACACTACTGTAGAAAAAAGATTGATGACAAGTGTGTTTTCCTTTGAACTTTCCTCCCCCGGCCTTGCTAAAAACAAGCCCTGGGGTGGCAGGTAGCCTAAGTGTTAGCGTGTTGGGCCAGCAACCGAAAGGTTGCTGTATAAAATCCCTAAGCTGACAAGGTAAGAATCTGTTGTTCTGCCCCTGAACAAGGCACTGTTCACCGGTTGGCCGTCATTGTAAATAAGAATTTGTTCGTAACTGGCTTGCCTAGTTAAATAAAGGTTCAAATAAAACACAACCCTCGCTTCACAGGCCAGTTCTCTCCCACCTTTCTTTAACTTCAGGACACGTACTCCAGCGGTAAGTAGTTACAATACATTCTGTTTGCAATGTTAATTTCCTTCATTTAACACATATTTTAGCATAATTAACAGGAACGAGACAATCTGCTGCTAATTGATTCTGCATTCGGCCAGATGATTCTCATTCACTGGAGCCTTTTTCCACTCTCTCAAATACAAGAGGGTGAAGGACTGGCTTTCTTTATTAATGAGCACCATCTGTGTTGAGGCTGAGAGAGGAAGAATGAGGGAAGAGAGAGAGGAGGGAAGGAGAGAGAAGGGAAGGAGGAACAATGTTGTGTAGGTAAAGCCAAAGAGGCGCAAAGGTCTGTTGCAAAGATAAAGATTTAAGACTATCATAAAATGACAGGATGTAAGAAAGTTTCAGAATAGAACTCTGTTGAAGTCTGTGTATCCGGATTATAAAGCCAACAGCAAGTTACTACTTCCCCTAAGCTTGGAGAGAAACTTCGAACTCTGAACATTCACCCATCCTAATTGTCTCTTTTCCATTTATTTAAGTGTCTTTCATGCAAACTGAACCAGTTCATAAGTGCAAGCAGATGTCTCCTCTCTGTTCGGAGAATGAGGGTGCTTCAGGCACAGAAACTCCATCCTTGGCATTGAGCGCAAACCGTGCAAAACAGGTTCTCCTTTTTATGTTATTTTATGTAGGTAACAGGACAGGCGTTTGAGACCAGCGCCAGATATAACATACTCAACACGTGACACCCCAAAATGATGATAAGCTACTCAATGTACAGTACCTCAGGTTCCCCCCCCCACCCACTGTGCAAACGGTTGTCTTCTGAACAGTCCTTATGACACATTAATCATCTGCATTATTCACACTGTGAGTCAATGTTTCAGGATAATAGTCATTTTATCATTGTTAATGAAACAAGCACAGCTCATTACTCTGTGCGAGGTAAATCTATGTCACGCTGCGCCTCAGGTTAGAGAGAATTATAATCGATGAGTCAGGGTGCAGGGGGTTAATATACAATGAATGCAGGTTAGATCTAATTTATTTATCCATTTGTTCATGTGCTGCCCTCCATCTTAAACCCTTAAATGAGATGCATGCTCTCAGGCACATTCGATACCTCCCTATTTACCATTCACCCCCTCCAAGTGTGGACACTTCCACATGTAGCAGAATAATAATGTTAATGTTGTGATCCATAGCCTCAACCAGACATGTTGATCTGTCCATAGCCTCAACCAGACCTGTTGATCTGTCCATAGCCTCAACCAGACCTGTTGATCTGTCCATAGCCTCAACCAGACCTGTTGATCTGTCCATAGCCTCAACCAGACCTGTTGATCTGTCCATAGCCTCAACCAGACCTGTTGATCTGTCCATAGCCTCAACCAGACCTGTTTATCTGTCCATAGCCTCAACCAAACCTGTTGATCTCTCCATAGCCTCAACCAGATCTGTTGATCTGTCCATAGCCTCAACCAGACCTGTTGATCTGTCCATAGCCTCAACCAAACCTGTTGATCCGTCCATAGCCTCAACCAGACCTTTCGATCTGTCCATAGCCTCAAACAGACCTGTTGATCTGTCCATAGCCTCAACCAGACCTGTTGATCTCTCCATAGCCTCAACCAGACCTCTTGATCTGTCCATAGCCTCAACCAGACCTGTTGATCTGTCCATGGCCTCAACCAGACCTGTTGATCTGTCCATGGCCTCAACCAGACCTGTTGATCTGTCCATAGCTTCAACCAGACCTGTTGATCTGTCCATAGTCTTAACCAATCCTGTACATCTGTCCATAGCCTCAACCAAACCTATTGATTTGTCCATAGCCTCAACCAGACCTGTTGATCTGTCCATGGCCTCAACCAGACCTGTTGATCTGTCCATGGCCTCAACCAGACCTGTTGATCTGTCCATAGCCTCAACCAGACCTGTTGATCTGTCCATGGCCTCAACCAGACCTGTTGATCTGTCCATGGCCTCAACCAAATCAAATCAAATCAAATTTATTTATATAGCCCTTCGTACATCAGCTGATATCTCAAAGTGCTGTACAGAAACCCAGCCTAAAACCCCAAACAGCAAACAATGCAGGTGTAAAAGCACGGTGGCTAGGAAAAACTCCCTAGAAAGGCCAAAACCTAGGAAGAAACCTAGAGAGGAACCGGGCTATGTGGGGTGGCCAGTCCTCTTCTGGCTGTGCCGGGTAGAGATTATAACAGAACATGACCAAGATGTTCAAATGTTCATAAATGACCAGCATGGTCAAATAATAATAAGGCAGAACAGTTGAAACTGGAGCAGCAGCACAGTCAGATGGACTGGGGACAGCAAGGAGCCATCATGTCAGGTAGTCCTGGGGCACGGTCCTAGGGCTCAGGTCCTCCGAGAGAGAGAAAGAAAGAGAGAATTAGAGAGAGCATATGTGGGGTGGCCAGTCCTCTTCTGGCTGTGCCAGGTGGAGATTATAACAGAACGTGGCCAAGATGTTCAAATGTTCATAAATGACCAGCATGGTTGAATAATAGTAAGGCAGAACAGTTGAAACTGGAGCAGGAGCATGGCCAGGTGGACTGGGGACAGCAAGGAGTCCTCATGTCAGGTAGTCCTGGGACATGGTCCTAGGGCCCAGGCCAGTTGAAACTGGAGCAGCAGCATGGCCAGGTGGACTGGGGACAGCAAGGAGTCATCATGTCAGGTAGTCCTGGGGCATGGTTCTAGGGCTCAGGTCCTCCGAGAGAGAGAAAGAAAGAGAGAAGGAGAGAATTAGAGAACGCACACTTAGATTTACACAGGACACCGAATAGGACAGGAGAAGTACTCCAGATAAACAAACTGACCCTAGCCCCCCGACACATAAACTACTGCAGCATAAATACTGGAGGCTGAGACAGGAGGGGTCAGGAGACACTGTGGCCCCATCCGAGGACATCTGTCCATAGCTTCAACCAGACCTGTTGATCTGTCCATAGCCTTAACCAATCCTGTTTATCTGTCCATAGCCTAAACCAAACCTAAACCAAACCTGTTGATTTGTCCATAGCCTCAACCAGACCTGTTGATCTGTCCATGGCCTCAACCAGACCTGTTGATCTGTCCATGGCCTCAACCAGACCTGTTGATCTGTCCATAGCCTCAACCAGACCTGTTGATCTGTCCATGGCCTCAACCAGACCTGTTGATCTGTCCATGGCCTCAACCAGACCTGTTGATCTGTCCATAGCTTCAACCAGACCTGTTGATCTGTCCATAGCCTTAACCAATCCTGTTTATCTGTCCATAGCCTAAACCAAACCTGTTGATTTGTCCATAGCCTCAACCAGACCTGTTGATCTGTCCATAGCCTTAACCAATCCTGTATATATGTCCATAGCCTAAACCAAACCTGTTGATCTGTCCATAGCCACAATCAAACCTGTTGATCTGTCCATAGCCTCAAGCAAACCTGTTGATCTGTCCATAGCCTCAAGCAAACCTGTTGATCTGGCCATAGCCCCAAACAAACCTGCTTCGTATTGATATACAGTAATAAACATTGAATTTGTAGATTCAATTAAGCCAAGCACATTTTCAGAGTAAAGGAATGTGATTTTGCCAGAACCTAAAATACAGGTTTTGATTGAATAGCTTCCTCAAGTTTATCGCCCTGTCCTTGTTTGCTGGGTTCTGAGAGGTAATTTACATGAATTAGTGTAATAAGATAAAGATTTTATCTTCTTCTTTGTGCTACTTTGTGCATGCTAGAAGACATGCAGGGTCTTGATGTGCCGTGTGAGACGTGGAGTGCAACAGTTTGTGTAGAAAATGAACAGCGGTGGTCTGTTTTCATACAAGGATCAGATTAGATTTAACATGAGCTAACTGTGAAATGGATAAAACAGGCTTGGACAAACTATAGTCAGGATCAACAGTCACCATCAAATTGAAAAGGAGTGGAGACCTCATTGAAGATGGTAAAAGATGAGCAAGCCGTCTCATTTACATTTAAATAGACGCACACAGTTGAGACGCAGGGAGGGTAAAATAAATATTTGCATTTGTGGTCGATTTGATTAAAATACTTTGGTGCAGCAGAAGAGGGTCCACAGTTGTTTTTTTTGCGCTCTGACAACAGCATCTGAACTGCAAATCACGACTTGAAAGCTAAATTGAGGTTTTTTTGTCTATCGAAAGCATGTTCAGTCGTTAGATAGAAACGCACTGTATCAGACAACTACACGTAGATTAATGTGAATTCATTTAATGTCAAACCTCATCTAACCTGTCAAGTATGTCAGCAACACCTAGCTAACTTCGGCTTAGCATTAGCATATTTCAGTACAAAACAGTGTGGTAGGACCCCTGACAGCATACAAACACCCAAATCACATCGCTAAATATAGTTTTCAATTCGTTTTGGTTATTAAACAAAATTGTTTAACACTATTGTTTGAGTAATTGTGATTCATTGAGTGAACTATCAACTGCTGCAACCTATCTTGTTACTTATTTAGTTCATTTCTATCATTCTACTTTTAATATGCCAATTAGCAGATGCTTTTATCTAAAGCAATTTACAGTCATGCATGCATACATTTGATGTATAGGTGGCTCCAGCGGGAATCAAACCCACAACTCGTGGCATTGAAAGTGCCTTGCTCTACCGACTGAGCCACACAGGACCATTTCGTGTTTATAGTGCCATATTCACAGGACTAAAGTCCAGCTTATGAAAGGTAAAAATGGTGACCTTCCATTACTGCTGTCTCTTCTGGCAAACAGCAAACGACTCTCAATAGTCCAAGTCAAAGCAGTCCTTGGTCACACAAAAGGTCCTCTAGAATATTCGAAATAACAGACCCTCTCAATAATCCAGTTCACTCTTCCATTCCATTTTCCATTACAACTGTTCTTTCATGATGTTGAAAAAGGCCAAGTTGCCCCCCCGCTGTCAGACGCGCAAAGTCACAGGGACGTACGATGATATCATTTCCTGCCACAAAGCCAACCTCCAGAATGACGGGTGGCCCACCATTACAGGAATGATGACTTTGGGTGACTTACACTCTGGTTGCAGTAATTGCCCAAGGTCATGGATAATGGCATGTTTATATGTGATATTCATGAATCAATTTGGTGAATGGATTCTGTTTTATTGAAATTGGAAATATCCTGCAGATAATGAGGGGGGTGTGATCTAATGTTATGGCTCATTGCTTTGTATTGATATACACTAACTAAGTAATTATGTCCAATCTTGGTTCAGGCTATTTGCCCTTTCATGAATAAGGAAAATAATGGGGGAATATGACATTTCTGTAAGATTGACCAGTAAGCAGTGTTCATTCTGAAGTTCATATAATGTTACATACAGTGCCTTGCGAAAGTATTCGGCCCCCTTGAACTTTGCGACCTTTTGCCACATTTCAGGCTTCAAACATAAAGATATAAAACTGTATTTTTTTGTGAAGAGTCAGCAACAAGTGGGACATAATCATGAAGTGGAACGACATTTATTGGATATTTCAAACTTTTTTTAACAAATCAAAAACTGAAAAATTGGGCGTGCAAAATTATTCAGCCCCTTTACTTTCAGTGCAGCAAACTCTCTCCAGAAGTTCAGTGAGGATCTCTGAATGATCCAATGTTGACCTAAATGACTAATGATGATAAATACAATCCACCTGTGTGTAATCAAGTCTCCGTATAAATACACCTGCCCTGTGATAGTCTCAGAGGTCAGTTTATGACTAATACATTTGAATAAAAAGAAAAACAGTTTTTACTTTGTCATTATGAGGTATTGTGTGTAGATTAATGAGGGGAAAAACAATTTCATCAATTTTAGAATAAGGCTGTAATGTAACAAAATGTGCAAAAAGTGAAGGAGTCTGAATACTTTCCTAATATACTGGACAAAACACACATCAAGACAAGAGAGACACCGCAACAGTACATAAAGAGAGACCTAAGACAACAACATAGCATGGCAGCAACACATGACAACACAGCATTGTAGCAACACAACATGACAACAACACAGTAGCAACACAACATGGCAGCAGCCCAACATGGTACAAACATTATTGGGCACAGACAACAGCACAAAGGGCAAGAAGGTAGAGACAACAATACATCACGCAGAGTAGAAGTAGGGAGAAGCGTATTTTGTAATAGTGAATAAAAACAGTGTTGACAGTGCTGAATCAAAACATAGTCATGAACTTACTCATAAAACAGCAATCTCTCTATGGTCATGGTTTTAAAAGTCATTAAATCTCACGTAGGCTAGTATCAAACTTCGCTGTGGCCGGGGTCATGGAAGCTATAGGCATAGTGATTTGAGCTATGCGATTGGCCAACAGATATCCCGCTCTGCCGGGTAGGCGGAGTTTGTCTTTTCAGACAAATGAAATAGTTAAAAATGGTAGCACTTTGCCTACCCGGTGCGCAGGGCTTCTGAACCAAGTACACCTACCGCCAAGACTGCGACACAAATACATTTCTAAAAAAGGAGCGCAAGCCTTTGATGGCCTACAGAAATCTTTGGTGATCGACTAGGAATGCCTTGAAGATCGACCAGTCGATTGCAATCGACCGGTCGGTGACCACTGATATAGACTCAAATCGTTAAAAACAAGTCTATTGACATATTAAAACATTATTCATGTTTTTCTTGGAGGTGCTAATGGGGGTGCTACAGTATGCCTATTCATGACACCGCTTCAGCACCGTCGAGCACAGCCATCACTGTTTTGGGAAGAGATAGTCTCCTACACTACTATAGCAATGAATAACGAGTTGGTATTTACAGGCAGTAAGGTTCAATAAACGAGGCCTCTTTCTTACATTAGTAGTAAGTAATGCAGTTTAATCAGCAGTAGTACACCTCTGAATGAATTCACTGTATTAAGTGTATCTTTGCATAGATTATGCATCGAACATGAAGTCCAGCTCTTTGTCAAACACCGACCAGGTCAATCAACACTGACATTATGGTACTGAACTGATAGACTTCAGTTTGAAGCACATGTTTCCAGCTCTTGGTCTTATTTTCTCTCTGGGGACAAATTCGGATGCAGGTCAATGAGTTTAATAAGGAAAAGGTCAGATCAACATTGCTTTGTTCTGCCTCTAAATCCTATATTGTCCTCCTGGACAGTTCCTGCAAGTAGCTCACATTATGACTGTTGACTTTGGGGTTTGGCGGATTCATACGCAGAAAGAGCCTCGTGGGCCATTGACTGGTCATGAGGGTGGTAGCGACTTAGCCACACCTGGGTTCATATACTATTTGAAATCTTTCTAATACTTTGAGTGATTGCTCTACTCAGCCTACAGTGCCAGATTTGCAGAGTTTGCACTATTCAACTATCCTATTGTTACCATTGTGCCAGGCAAGCTCAATCAAGCCCAAATAAAGTAATTTCTAATACTTAAACCCAGGTCTGGACCTCTATGGACAGGAAGTCTCCCCGAGGGGTTTGTTGCTTCTTTCCTACCTGTTAAATCATTTTGCCCTTCAAATGAAATCATAGAGACTTGCAGTAAAGTGAAAAATGAAGAGACCCGTGAACCCTCTGCCCTCGTTGCTCGGTGCACACTAACATAGTTTGTCACAGGCTGCTTCAACGCAGCTCGGCGGTGTCTTTGTAAGGCAATGTTTGGGTTTGAGGAAGAAGACAGACTCTGTCAGCCAATGAAGTTAGAGCGCTAATGGACATGTGGTGTATGTTGGGATGCTATAAACTATGGCTAATTGCTAATGCGTAACGTTGATATGTTAATGTCCACTATGCAATCTCCGGCCATCTGATTCTCCTCAGCGAATTTACAGTGCGGATGGGTCTTCGAGCTCCTTGCCGCGTTGGTAAGGGATTGCGCAAATCATCCACAACAGCTGGCAAAGATGGAGATGGTCCATTAGCAAGGCCCACATACGATCTCTGCCGTTAAAATCCACTTACCGAAATTACAGTCACTTTAGTTTTTTTTCCGGGTTGTTGTTGTGCTGAGTGAAAACGCTCAACTGAGATTTTGATCCCTCACAAACCCAGATAAACAGCGAGGGGGGGGGGGTGTATTTGAAGGAATATATTCACTGCCTCGGTCAGCACGCTATCAGATACACAATGACCCATTCCCCCCACCCGCTGTACACATTTTTCCCTCCAGCAACAAACGCCACAATGAGGAGGAAATGGAATTAATCATTCATAGGCGACTGGAGAGAGACTGGCTTTTCGGAATCAGGTGTTTTGTCATTTGTCTCCTGTAATCCAGATGACCCGGTAATTGAGTGTTTGAAGAGGTGGCAAAAAAAACCCCGCTGCAACCAAAGGGAGAGTGGCCTGAGGGTGTTGTATGGGAATGCCATGTTCTTGACATGATGATGGTGTCAACTCTTCCCCCCCCTTTCTTATTCGACACACTAAAAGGAGCCCAATTGAATCCCCAGTCACCTCTGGAGTGCAAAGGGGTACCTGCTTGATCCATTAGTATTCAGAGGAAGTAAGGAAGTTACCAGACGAAGATCTCCTGCCACACACACAGACAGGCACATACATGAACACACACAGAGACGTACAGTACCAGTCAAAGGTTTGGACACGCCTACTCATTCAAGGGTTTTTACTTTGTTTTTACTATGTTCCACATTGTAGAATTACAGTGAAGACATCAAAACTATGAAATAACACATGGAATCATGTAGTAACCAAAAAAAGTGTTAAACAAATCAAAATATGTGTTATATTTTAGATTCTTCAAAGTAGGCACACTTTGCCTTGATGACAGCTTTGTACACTCTTGGCATTCTCTCAACCAGTTTCACCTGGAATGCTTTTCCAACAGTCCTGAAGGAGTTCCCACATATGCTGAGCATTTACTGGCTGCTTTTCCTTCACTCTGCAGTCCAACTCATGCCAAACCATCTCAAATGGGTTGAGGTCGGGTGATTGTGGAGGCCAGGTCATCTGATGCACCACTCCGTGACTCTCCTTCTTGGTCAAATAGCCCTTACACAGCCTGGAGGTGTGTTGGGTCATTGTCCTGTTGAAAAACAAATGATCTCTCCAGAATGCTGTGGTAGCCATGCTCGCTTAGTTTGCCTTAAATTCTACATAAATCACTGACAGTATCACAACCAAAGTACCCCCACACCATCACCCCTCCTCCTCCATGCTTCACGGTGAGAACTACACATCTACCCTGTGTCTCACAAAGACACGGCAGTTGGAACCAAAATCTGTCCTTTGGTCTGGACTCATCAGACCAAAGGACAGATTTCCACCGGTCTAATGTTATTATTGGTCTTTTAGTAGTGGTGTCTTTGCAGCAATTAGAGCATGAAGGCCTGATTCTCAGTCTCCTCTGAACAGTTGATGTTGAGATGTGTCTGTTACTTGAACTCTGTGAAGCATTTATTTGGGCTGCAATTTCTGAGGCTGGTAACTCTAATTAACTTGTCCTCTGCAGCAGAGGTAACTCTGGGTCTTCCTTTCCTGTGGCGGTCCTCATGAGAGTCAGTTTCATCATAGCGCTTGATGGTTTTTGTGACTGCACTTGAATAAACTTTTTAAGTTCTTGAAATTTTCTGGATTGACTGACCTTCATGTCTTAAAGTAATGATGGACTCTCATTTCTCTTTGCTTATTTTTGAACTGTTCTTGACATAATATGGACTTGGTCTTTGACCAAATAAGGCTATCTTCTGTATACCACCCCTACCTTGACACATCACAACTGATTGGATCAAACGCATGAAGAAGGAAAGAAATTCCACAAATGAACTTTTAACAAGGCACACCTGTTAATTGAAATCCATTACAGGTGACCACCTCATGACTACCCCCCCCCCCCCCCGCACTTCGTTCACAGAAGACAACAACAACAACAGAAAAAAAACATTGGAGTAATTTAAGCCCATCATGTTGGCCAACTGATGAAAGCTTGAGATAAAATCCTCCCCAATTTTCCTCACTCGGCAGCTCAGGCTGATAAAGCCATTGAACAGACAGTGAACTGACAGTGAACAGACGTGGTTATGGGCAGATAGCTGACCCTTTGTGAGAGACAAACAATAGCACAGACTGAGATTGGAATAAGTGGCCAGGTCTGCTTGGGAGGTAGAGAGACTTTGACTAGGAGTCTCCATTAAATGAATTGAATAGGAGGTGTAGGATGAAAGGATTGATGTATCAGGCGACCAGGGATTGCCATGATACATGGAGTAAACTCTTAAGAGACAATGCAAAGTAATAGTCCAATGCCCTCTTATGTTTAATTGTATAACCTTATTTATCTTGGATAGTAATTTAATGATGCTCTTTCTCCCTAGAATTGAGTGCTGAATTTAGCCCGTATTGAACTTATTTCAGTGCTGATCATCTTTGGCGTTATTCCATTTGAATGTTTCCTCTGATCAGGGATAACCCGAGATGATTCTTACAGTACTTGGATCTCAGATCCTTTGAGTCATTCCCACTGGGATTGTCCTTGGTCAACAGGTTCTAGATCAGATCCTAGACATCAACTGACTGTCCTCTTCCACCTTTAATGTAACTTTAGGAAGTGGGGCACATTGGCTGTATTCACAATGGGGGTACGATAAGATATACGACCAGTCTTTTGCCTAGTGCGGTCCAAGTATTCCCAGCCCCTGCCCATGTCAGGTGGAAACCCTGCGCCGGGTAGTAATGACTCACAGATGTGCGAGGCGATTGCCCAACCAAAGGCAAGATACGACTATAAAGGCGAGACAATTAATCTTAAGACCTGTCTTCCCTCATTACCATTCCAGTTCTACAGGGACAGATGAAAAGACCAATTACACTTTGAAGTTGTGATTGAACACTGACGGGAGTTTGGGGGATGCTTTTTTTTCTCTCCGTTCTTTATTTCTTGTCTTCCAGTGAAAAGTAAATAGTCGTAATTTAACATTAGGGCTGTGAAGCATGTGCATGTGCTCCGAGGGGTCGGCATTTGATGTCTTTAACCCAGTTTAGCCTATTCACCCACGTTTCCTATATATGTTGGAGTTTTTCTAATGCTGGACATTTGAATGCTTCACACGACGTTGCTCCATGTTCGGACAATGTATTTGTCTAATTTACAGTAGTGAATAGTAGTGAAATAGCTCAAGCCTTTATATAACACCCTTCAAATAATAACCTATACTTCTTGAAACTCCCAACGTTTGTCTGATATTTTTGACCATTTATTCAAGAGAACTCCAGTTATCACATAGGGTGCAGTTTTTATTCTAAAATTCTATTGAAAATGTTTTTTAGTTCAGGACTAAGCTTAATCTGGGTCCAGAAAACTGGCCTTCTGTGTCCTCAGTTTTCCAGTATTCCACTGGTCTACAGAAGGCCCTCCCAAATGTAGATGTCTGTCAGGCTGTCTTTACCGTCAATGCGAGTCAGCTGTCAATTGCCAAGTGTTGATGCATCGATCAGTTTGTTCTCTACCTTTAGACTGATCTGAGATCAGGCTTCTGAGAGGGACGTTGATATTCTTAGCCGGCCTATTGATCCGTGGGAGTCCAGAATGGAGCAAAGTTCAAACCTCAAGGACAGAGAAAGTGAGTACAGTATCTCTTAATGCAGATGGTTATTGGCAGCTCAGCCCTGCTATCTGCAGACAAGCCGTGGCATTCGCAAACACGCATGCACGCACACACTCAATTAAATGTTCAGCTACAAAATATAGAATATTGGGCAACCTCTCACAGACAACCAATCAACAGACACCAACCCATATACCAACCACGCGTCAAGGACAAAACTCCACCGAAAGTCTTCCTTAATTCAATGTGCTCCGGAGCACGAGAAGTCCCATAATACTGAAAGCACATAGCAACAGTTGCAATTCCGCCAGAAATGGAAGAAAATGCCACCGATCGATGGATAGATAGAAAGATAGATAGATCAAAAAGTCTTGGGGATGCCTTGTCTAACCCACTTCTAAGGCGGCGTGCCTCTGAAAGACAAGGTCGTTTAACCTTGACGTTTAACACTAAATATCCAATTTATGTCCGCCGGGGAGCGCATCAGCAGGGTGTCATAATCCCTTGTAGCGGGGAGATAAATGGAGTGCCAGGGTGGCAATAAGGTTCAGGGGTGGAGGATTGAAATGAAATTCAAATGGCTGTTTTGCTTTGGAGATCTACCTCTCAGCTGCCACCTTTCAAACAGCCCAGGCGTGATGATTGAAGTCAACAAGGCGTCATGGGGTTTGGGGATTTCAACCCCCTACCCTCTCACCCCTTAAAAAAAGACACGGTGTCAATCACCCCTTAATTGTATCTGTTTGGAAGGGTGGAGGAGTTTGGATGAGGTGAGTAGAATTCTTATTCTGGATGTATGGTAGGTAGGCAGGTAGGTAGGTAGGTAGGTAGGGCCTGGATGATGCCTCTCCTACACTGGGTCATGTACACAGTTCTGACACCTGACTCCAGGCTCCGTGTTTCGGGTCTCATTAGCTGCCCCTGACATGCCTGCTCCCAGGGAACATGTCACATTACCACTGTGGAGACACCCACCACCACCCTAGCTGCACAAGTGATAGATGGGAAACTGGGAAGCCTGACTCTCCAAATGCCACACTGTAGCGCTCTCCTCACTTGACATCGTTTTGCCTTGCCATTTCGCTCGTTTTGTTAAATATCGACACACCTCATGGCCCACCTGAAAGTGGATTTGCACTCCTGTTGTTTATATTGCTATATGTTTTAAGGATTTCCCAATCTGTGGAAATTGACAGAGCATATAAGATTTGTTTACTCTCGAATTTTAGGCCTACCCGGCAATGAATAGGCATACCGGGAAAGGTCAAAGTTGTGCAAGTCCTGTCATGATTCGATATTCCTGAATCAATATAATCACTGTGTTACACAAAACCAGAGAGAGAGCTTGATAGTGCTGCCTCTAGGAAACTAAGAGAAACTAACGGACAGAGTGAAAGGCCTTGAGAAGAAAAAGTATCAGAAGGTGGAAGGAAGAGGTGTGGTTCCAGGGTAGAGAACAGGGAGAAATATTCAGCCTTGAATAAGGAGGGAAATACTAACAGACAGACATGTTGGTTGGATGCCAATTTGATCGGGTTTTAGACTATAGCAAAATTGGCATATGGTGGATTTGTGGTTATGACTCAAGGGAGGGCATGAGTGAGTCTTCTGTTCTCACCCTTGTTCATTCTGATGACCTCTTAGATTATTATTTTGGCCCACATATTGTAAAGCAATAGACAGGTGTAAAATGACAGGATTTGATGGAGCTTCGATACGGAGAAGGGCCAAGTTGTTCGACCTAACAGGGACATGGTGTAAACAGCTCAGTGTGTCACATTTTACACACACACACACACACACACACACACACACACACACACACACACACACACACACACACACACACACACACACACACACACACACACACACACACACACACACACACACACACACACACACACACACACACACACACACACACACACACACACACACACACACGCGCACACATACACACACACTCAGAGCTGGTCTAGCAGTAGGAGTGAAGATGTGAGCACACGCATGGTCAGAAACCAGAGCTGCTTTTGTGGCTGTGTGTTGCCCATGTCATCATCCTCTACCAGCTTAGTGGTTCAGCTAGAGAGAGGGAGAGGCAGAGGAGGGGGGGGGGTAGTGTAGATCCTCCGAACCAAACCCAGCATGAATCTTTCAGAGACCTAAGTGGCACGAGGCAAGACGTTACCGAAACAAAAAAGTGTCCGAGAAATATGACCAAAGCAGGATGCAAATGTCAATGTGAAAATGAATATTTAAGAATGGATTCATATTTATTCAGGCACATTTGTTGTTGAGGGTTTTTCTCACTCTTTTTGGGGGGCATTCCAGTAGGTCAGGATCTACAATTGTCCACATTTTACCACTGAAGAGAAAGGGCTCTGCAGCCATGATACGCTCCTTCGTTACAGGACTTGGGTCAGTGTCATTTCAATTTAGTCAATTCAGGAAATTAATTTCAGTCAGTTTTTTGAACAACTCCGTAATTGAACCGAGAAATTCACAGATCATCTTCATGTATTTTATGTCCACAGAATGCAAAAGAAAAGCTCACATCAGCTCACATTTGCATTTTTATTTTGGGAGGAAACAATAATAATATTGAAGTTGTGTCCGGACAAGCCAATCAGAGGTTGCAGAGAGTGTATGTAAATATACCCAGCAAACCGGGAACATTCCCAGAACATTACCTAAGATTCCCATCAAGTTCTAGCTAGTGTTTTATCTAACATTAGGATGATAAAACCCTATCTATTACTTACATTAGGATCTAACATTAGGAACATTAGGTAATGTAATAACACAATCTACAAATAATGTTTTTGCATCAAAATATGAAAGCAATGGATACCAATATCAACATGCAGGGAATATTCCCACAATGCTCTCATGAAGTTAGTGTGACCTGATGACATGATTGTTCCAATAACGTTCCCTAAACATTCTTCAGCAATAATGTCTGGATTCAATTCAATTGAATTTGTCACCCGAGATATCTACCCAGGTATAGGATCTTAATTTGACCAGTTTCTCACAGCAGGAAAATAATCCTGCAGCAACAGGAAATGTGAATTACTTTGTGGGTTTTAATTAATGGACATTTTTGTATGGGTTGATACATTTTTCGTTAGGGCAAATCAAGTCTGAAATGTTTATGTGGAAATGACAAACTTTTGAAAGAAATGTGAGCCTTGACAACTACAAGTTTTAAAGAACATTAGCATAGACATTAGACTTATATGCATACATACATTACTACATATACATATACCTTAACTATGTTAACAAGGTCAGATAGGGTACAGGCATGTTGTGAGATGTTGTTTTATTTGTTTTTTAAACAAAATGTATCTGTTTGCTTGAATAATTCCAGATGTAAGGGAGTTCCACGTGATCATGACTCTATATAATATTGTGCTTTGCTTTGAATTCGCTCTGTATTTTGAGACTGTGAAGAGACCCCTGGTGGCATGTCTGGTGGGGTAAGTATGTCTGTCAGAGCTATATGTAAGTTGATTATACAGCCAATTTGGTATTTTCAACACAATAATATTTCTTACAAAAACAAGAATTGATGCAGTCAATCTCTCTCTCTCTCTACTTTGAACCAAGAGAGAATAATTATTAGGTTGAGGGTTCGCCGACCACCAAGGATGAGCTCACTCTCCCTGCCTGACTCGTTACACTACGATCAGAGCCGGCTGCAGACAGTGATCAGCAAGGAGGAAATCAGATTTTTAACATTTTGATGCTATATTTATAATTATAAAAAATGTATACAATAAATTGTCCACCAACAGGTCTCTGTGCCAATGCACCACACACGACCAATAAACAATGCATAACTACATACCGTTTAGCCACATAGAGCACTTATCAGCATTGTTTGCATTTCAACACCACAATCAAGTAGAGTATGTCAATCTCGAAAAGATTGAGTGTTTTCTGGGCGTACGTAAACTCAGAGCGTTGTCATATTGTCCATTCGTAAATTTGGAGCGCACACTGGACGCTCTGGCCAAGGAGTAGGGTTGATTTGAGAATTCTGACCTACAGCAGTCAAACACCTAAGCTAACTGGCTAACGTTGGCTAGCTTGCGAGCTACTCCCAGACACAAATGAGAGAACAGCTCACTCTGACTATTTTACTCGCCCTAGCAGAGCTGGTTAGGCCATGTGTATGTTATCTATAGCGTGGATGACTGCAACTGTGCTGCTGGCAACAATTTAAGTATGCTTTTTTTGCCAACGTTTACTGATACTGGACATATTCAACGGGTGTTGAGCGTTTGTAAACGTGTCAGTTATTCCGTGCTCTGGCACACTCAGACGAGAGTGCTCTGAAATCGGAGTAGATAGCCAGAGCGAATTTATCCAGCTATGTCTATCGACAGTTGTCACAGTGACATCATAAACATTCTATTGAAATGGTTACTTGCGTAGTGTAGCTAACCAACCAGGTTCAATGTTAGCTAGCTAACATTAGTCTATAACTAGCAATGCAAATGGCTCTGAGATACAAATCATATTACTACACAGATCATACATGTAACTTCAGCTAGCGAGCCAGAATCAAAAGCCAGAATTTTCTCTAGCTCCTTAGGTATCATACTCTAATTCCACTGATTTCAGAACTCGGTCCTCCAGAAAGTAGAGAGAGCAACACTTATGCAGTTCTACTACGTAATATCACATTAAAAACGATTACCTACACATACTGATCAACTCATATTATAGACAGAAGCATGCTACAAGGCAGACCAATCCAAAATTATTTCTCGGCATGTCCAGTCCACTCATTATCTCAGCCAATCATGGCTAGCGGGAAGGTTGCTGTCCTTTCCCGTGGCTAAACCAACTAGGCTCATAATTTAACCATTTTATTTGTATTTACAGATGGCATATAAATGTGTTATTAAGGCACATGAAAGTTCACATGTTCCAGAAGGCATTTCTGACCAAAAAAATGCATTTTGATACAAATTTTAAAAAGTTTCAATTCAAATGGCTCTCCTGTGAAGTAGTGATGCGTGACATATGCATCGTCTCCTGAAAAGAGTCACGTATAATACGACTTGGGAGAATAAGGATCGGCAACAGACAAGTAAAAATACAGCCAGACTGTCCTGCTACTCTGCCTTTCTATAATCTGTCGAGAGTAGACGCACAACTGATCCACATGGAATGAGTGGGCTTTTGCACCATTACTCAAATACATTTTCACTGCAGTTTGCAGCCTAGAGTAGAATTGTACTCAATTGTACTCAATTGAAAGCAATGATGTAATTATGCAGTGGATTGTAGTGTTGTAGGCTAGTCTAGGTAGGATCATTTTATTGCCCCTAAACACGATCAATAGGGTAGCTTTATCAGCGGTGTGTCTTCACCGTTCTTTCATGCTCAATGACCCACCTGCAGTATCCGCTGCCTATCAGCTATCGCTCTATCTTGTGGATTTATATAGAAAATTGGTACAGATATGAATGATTTTTTATGTGTGGTATGATTGCTAGTTAACCTATTGCAGATCTGGACAAACCACTACTGACACTACGGATAGAGGGCAGGATAGACAGACTGGTAAACTATACTGACCGGTGGTATAGTAAAAGTTAGCACATGGAAAAGCATAGTGCGTAAGGGAAGTACCAAAACATCTTGATGCATGCAAGCAGATTATGTCATTTGGCTAGGATGGAAGACATCATATAGTAGAACCTGCAAAATGGTGAATGTAATTCAGGGAAAAAACACACAACACTCTCCTGTGCCCAATAAAAAAAAACACACTACCCTCCCCAAAGCAAAAAAAAAAGCCCAGCCCCCCCACCCCAGTAAATGTTGAACTGTCCCGTATCCCTCTGTGTATGTTGAAGGGCAAAACATGCTGCTTTGTTCTGGGCCAGATGCAGCTTTTCTAGGTCATTCTTTGCAGCACTTGACCGGGCCATAATCAAGATGAGATCAAACTAGAGATTACAGGACTTGTTTGATCGATTGTGGTGTTAAGAAGGCTGAGCATCTCTTTGTAATCGTCGTAATCATCAGCACAACTGGACAGTTTTTGTGTTTTGGCAACATAAAGTGCTTTCATAAAGTATTCATACCCCTTGACTTATTCCACATTTTGTTGTGTTGCAGCATGAATTCAAAATGGATGAACTAGATGTTGTTTCTCACCCATCTACACACAATACCTAGTAACGACAAACTGAAAACATGTTTTTGAAATTTCTACCAATTTTAGTGAACATGAAATAGACAAATATCGAATTTACATAATAAACACAATTGGACAGTTTTAGTGTTATGAGAATATTTTCTCCAACTTAACGAAAGTTCTGGGAATGTAAACACCTGGGTGGTCTGGGAATGTAAACACCTGGGTGGTCTGAGAATGTAAACACTCGGGTGGTCTGGGAATGTAAACACTCGGGTGGTCTGGGAATGTAAACACCTGGGTGGTCTGAGAATGTAAACACCTGGGTGGTCTGGGAATGTAAACACTCGGGTGGTCTGGGAATGTAAACACTTGGGTGGTCTGGGAATGTAAACACCTGGGTGGTCTGGGAATGTAAACACCTGGGTGGTCTGGGAATGTAAACACTCGGGTGGTCTGGGAATGTAAACACCTGGGTGGTCTGGGAATGTAAACACATGGGTGGTCTGGGAATGTAAACACCCGGGTGGTCTGGGAATGTAAACACTCGGGTGGTCTGGGAATGTAAACACCCGGGTGGTCTGGGAATGTAAACACTCGGGTGGTCTGGGAATGTAAACACCTGGGTGGTCTGGGAATGTAAACACCCGGGTGGTCTGGGAATGTAAACACCCGGGTGGTCCGGGAATGTAAACACCCGGGTGGTCTGGGAATGTAAACACCCGGGTGGTCTGGGAATGTAAACACTCGGGTGGTCTGGGAATGTAAACACCTGGGTGGTCTGGGAATGTAAACACCTGGGTGGTCTGGGAATGTAAACCCCCGGGTGGTCTGGAAATGTAAACACTCGGGTGGTCTGGGAATGTAAACACCTGGGTGGTCTGGGAATGTAAACACCCGGGTGGTCTGGGAATGTAAACACCCGGGTGGTCTGGGAATGTAAACACCCGGGTGGTCTGGGAATGTAAACACCTGGGTGGTCTGGGAATGTAAACACCCGGGTGGTCTGGGAATGTAAACACCTGGGTGGTCTGGGAATGTAAACACTTGGGTCGTTACACCAATTCGGGGCCTTTTGAGATTTCACCAAATTTTTACATTCTGTCATAAAGAGCACATGTTCAACTTAATCAAGTGGTTAAATAAAAAAAGTACAATATTAACTACCTATTGAGGGGCAGATAAAGTAACAGGGTTGATGATTTCTTCTTAAATCAGCCATACATCACCTTGTGATAGGGGGAATGGAAGCTTGTGTACAACAGGGAGTGGCAATTGAATGCAAGCTTAACAAAATGTTGTAATTGTTAAAACATTTGTAGCCTGTCGGAAAGTCTATTGACTGCAGATCCGCTTAACTATTTCAGAGGTAGATTTCTCACTGTCTGGGTTGGAGGCAGTGCACATCAGTGGAGGCTGGTGGGAGGAGCTATAGGAGGATGGGCTTCCATACGTGCAATGTGAGACTGTTCCATTTATTCCATTCCAGCCATTAAAATGAGCCCGTCCTCCTATAGCTCCCCCCACGAGCCTCCACTGGTGCACATCCATGTGATCTTTCCCTCGATTGGAAGGGAGATTTAGCTGGGGGCCACTGTATGTCTCATTCCCTATCATCCAGCTGTAGTTGAGGTTGGTAAACATCTAAAGTGTTGCACACCATCCACTATCCACTAAGAACAGGATCGATCATTTCTGTCTGAATCTGTACATTGGCTATAACCTGCAGAGTAATGATATTAGAGGGAGGAAGTTCTTCGTCCATCTTGTTGATACATCCTTAAGAGTCTGTTGATGCACCTCGCGTCAATCTAAGTAACTTTTATTTATTTATTATCCCATCAAAATCTATCAGTTTACGCTGGGTGGTGGAGGATTAAAGAGGGAGGAGAAGGTGGCGAAGAGTTTCCCAGGGTTGAAGGCAGAGTCTTGAAATGTAGAGTGATAGAAAGCGTCTTTATGGTTTCTATGCCTTTAGTTCTCCATGTGGGCCAATTTATCTGTGAATTCTGAAAAGCTATCCAAGGATTGTCCCATAGGGACTGTTTTTATTAAGGAGTGATATTGATTCTTGTAGAATCCGTTGAACTTTCTTCCAAATTGCTGGTGTTCTTAACTATGAGGTTGTTAATGTTCTCAGCTTTATCCTTTGGAAATAGACACGTGAAAATATTCCGGGGGATGAGCATGCGCATCTTCAGTATGTACCCATTGTTCCTCTTTAGTGCATTTAACTACATGTCGCAAGTAAAAGCCTTGGGTGGTGAGTTGATACAATTCCAAGTCTGGAAGATTAAAACCAGCCTCAGACTTAGGAAGATGCCCATATAAAGTCTGTTATGACTGCTAATACTTTTTTAAAGGATGACTTCGGTGGAGTAATTGGTATTACTGAAAACTAATGTAAAAACTTCGGGAGCCAATGCCATTCTAAGAGGTTTATTCTACCTGTAAGAGTTATGGGAAGATTGTGCCATTTAATTAGATCTGCTTTCATGTTGTTGAGTAATGGGATGAAGTTATCTTTATATATTTGTTGTTGCCGTTGCATAGAAACCGTAAATTACTTGGTAATAGGAAATACAATTATTTCCACGACAGAATTCAAAAACTATTTTGGACTGACCAATGTCAGACATTTTCAAATGCATGCTACTTAAAAGTTTCATATCACGAAATAGAGACCTGAAATCTTTTTGGACATCAGAGAAATGTTAAGGGAATCCAATTTGAGTCAGAAAAGGATACTCACATGATAGGTAAGATTTATAAAATCTTGCAGAGAACCTATCCAACTGACAAAAACAACAACAATTGGAACCAAGTTTCACGCCCTGATCTGTTTCACCTGTGTATTGTGATTGTCTCCACCCCCTCCAGGTGTCTCTTATTTTCCCTGGTGTATTTATCCCTGTGTTTCCCGTCGCTCTGTGCCAGTTCGTCTTGTCTGTTTCAAGTCAACCAGCGAGTTTTTCCCCATGCTCCTGCTTTGATATTCTCTCTTTTGCTAGTCCTCCCAGTTTTTACCCTTGTCTATTTTCTGGACTTTGTACCTGCCTGTCTGACCAGTCTGCCTGTCTGACCAGTCTGCCTGCCCTGACCTCGAGCCTGCCTGCCACTCTGTACCTCCTGGACTCTGATCTGGTTTTGACCTTTTGCCTGTCCACGACTATTCTCTTGCCTACCCCTTTTGGCACTAATAAACCATCTGCCTCCCTTGTCTGCATCTGGGTCTGGCCCTGAGCCCTTATACCAAGACTTGGTGGTCCTTCTGTAGCTCAGTTGGTAGAGCATGGCGCTTGTAACGCCAGGGTAGTGGGTTCGATCCCCGGGACCACCCATACGTAGAATGTATGCACACATGACTGTAAGTCGCTTTGGATAAAAGCGTCTGCTAAATGGCATATATTATTATTATTATTATTATTATTATTATATACTTAAAAATAACTAATACTGGCGCAAGATGGAGGGAGTGTTGGAACCTAAAACTAACATATTACAGTCAACCAATTCTACACCACAACTGCAGAGGACAACAACAGAGTCATGTCTTAATTGTAAAACTAACAATGACTCAATAATTCATGCCTTCTGGGAGTGCTATAAAGCCCAAAGTTATGGGCAGAGTTAGAGTTAGAAAGTTGGCTATCAGAAGTTTTACAATGTAAGTTTACTTTTAATCCGTCTATCTGCGTATTTCAAGACATGGCATGTGAGGTTGCAGTGAGATACCCAGATGTCAGGAGGTTGACACAGTACGATGAGTGGTGAGCCATCACCAGGAAAATAAGCTTATCAAGGTGTCAAGCTCATTGAGGAACTCTCCTGGTGGGCGATAAATGACAATGTTACGCTTGAGTGGACAAGTGACAGTGACAGCATGGAATTCAAATGAGGAGATGGACAGGTGAGCAAGGGGAAAACATATATTTCCACTTAGGATAAATGAGTAGCCCTGTGCCACCACCGCGATGACCAGAGGTTCTTGGGACTATGAGAAAACAAGTAGTCAGATGAAGAGAGAGCAGCTGGAGTAGCAGCGTTCTCTGGTTTAAGCCACAGTTTTCATTTCGGCGACAACACCGCCGCTTGACTGCCGCTGAAATACTAGGAGAGACTGAAGTACTAACACTAATTGCTGATTGCCTAGCAGACCTGTACATGCCTCTCAGCACTGATTGATTCCAATGGACTTGACCGAAACTTTCAGAGGGAGGTGGGTGGCTCTACCACCCTGCTTCTGCTCCTTGCTCTAATATATTTTCTTCTACCTCTATCGCCAGAACCGTATCGAGTAGATAGCGTGAGATTTCCAATGGGACAGTAATATCTGTGTTCTTGCATATGTGTGAATTTAATCCTTCAATTACTTCCCCGTCCCCCTGCTGTCTATCCTATCGTGGTTTGTGCGAGGTCGGAATCTATGTTAGACGGCTTCGTGTGTGTTTCTCAGCAAACTCTGTAGTTTAGGCATATTGTGTGACTTGATCAAGTGGTGTCACTTCCCATGTCTCCCATGTCTCTCACTTCCCAGTGTCTTATTCTGTCTCCCAGTGTCTTATTCTGTCTCCCATGTCTCTCACTTCCCAGTGTCTTATTCTGTCTCCCAGTGTCTTATTCTGTCTCCCAGTGTCTTATTCTGTCTCCCATGAAGTGACCGATTTATAGTGCTTCTCTTTCAAATGATGTAGTGCTTAAGTTGATTGTTTGTTTGTAAACTCTCGTGGGCAAACTACCTAACATAATTGGTACTGTAATGTCTGTCAACAGTCTGTTGATTGCGACGAATACGAGCAACAATTGTTCCTGTGAGGACAGACGTTGGGAGACGAGAAGCATGTACAGGGAGTGAATATTTAATAAATAACCGACATGCAACAAAACAAGGACAGCGTCTGGACAGGGGGAACAAAACCACATTAATGCAGACACAGGGAAGGAACTGAGGAAGTGACAGATATAGGGGAGGCAATCAATAAGGTAATAGAGTCCAGGTGAGTCCCATGAAGCGCTGATGGGCATAACAATGGTGACAGGTGTGCGTAATGATGGCTGCCTGGCGCCCTCGAGAGCCAGAGAGGGGGAGCGCTAAGCAGGTGTGACAGTTCCGGTGTGTTGGTTTTTGGTCACTGGTTATTTGGACAAAACACATTTTAGCAGGTGTGTGCAGCTTTCGAATTTCGGAAGGGAGGGGGACATTTGGTCCCATAGACTTGACCAAAACTTGCAGAGAGCGGTGGGTGGTGCTTACCGCTCCTTGTTCTAATATATTTTCTCATACTACCTACAAAACCTTATCGACTCACTGGGCACACACTGGTTGAATCAACATTTTTTTCCAAGTCGTTTCAATGAAATCACATTGCGTCCAGTGGGAAGATTTCCTTTCTGGGTTGCTGGGATTTGTTTGTTTAATTGTTTTAGGCAGAATATGTTTAACACATCTTGTCGATTGGTGTAACTATCTTGACCAAAATAGTTGGTTATTGTTTGATTTTTAGGCTACTCGGTATCGCCTTCTCGGGGCACATTTAATTCAAAGTAAAAACAGCAAAAATGTAGTCAGTGAATAGCAGACCGACCGAACCGGAGTTAAACCCTTGACAGAAAGGCTCTGCTAAAACAAACCATAATTTATCTCTAGTCAAAACAGACACAGCAAACCAATTGTGAGCCACAATGTAATTCTAATGTATCTCATGGAGACCTTTCAAAAGGAATTTCATTCCCCGTTCAGCCCCAAGTCACACCAGTCTGCTGCTACAGACACATCCTTGAACTCCAGTCAAGATGTTTGAGCACACAGTGTCCCTCGGGTCACCCTTTGCTTTCTCTGTGTCCCTTCGCTCCCACCACAAGGCCACACGCTACATTCCTCCCACTCCCCAACCTCACTGTCAGTCACCACGTCAACCCCTGGAGGATTTTGTTTGGTTGCCACCCCCTTCGGCTCCTACCTTATTTCTCCCCTTTTTTCTTTTGTTCGCTAGTTGCTTTCCTTCTTTCTCTGTCTGTCTGTCTGTCTGTCTGTCTGTCTGTCTGTCTGTCTGTCTGTCTGTCTGTCTGTCTGTCTGTCTGTCTGTCTGTCTGTCTGTCTGTCTGTCTGTCTCTCTGTCTCTCTGTCTCTCTGTCTCTCTGTCTCTCTGTCTCTGTCTCTGTCTCTCTCTCTCTCTCAGACTGACTGGGTTTAAGGTAATATTTCTTTATTTTTATTAGGTCCCTGACTTAGTCCGCACTTTGATCGCCCCACACGGCGTAAAGCATTCTTGCAGTGTCCAGGTGTTGAGTGAAGCCATTTCCTCTGTGCCCTAATGCAGAGAGGGGCCCTGAAGCCCCCCCAGCCACTGCCACACAGTCTGCTTTTGTTGAGGCTGGAACACCAACCCACCTCAGCGCTCTGGGGGCCCACTTTGGGGGCCTCGGCGCACACCAAGACCAGGAAGGTGGATGTGTGATTGGAACGTTTGGCTGAGACGCATGGCATACTGCAACACGTAAGTGGACGTTGGGCGGCAATTCTGCGGAATCGCATTTTTGAGAGGTAAGCGACTGGCAGTCTGTGATGAATTGAGGCCTGGCTGTCGTCCGATTTGGATCATTGGGACGGGCTTCAGATGAATTCATAAAAGGTTATGATTTTGGTCTGGATTCAACGTCTGTTGCCGCTATAAATGGCTTGTATTTATGGACTTTCCTTTGGCTTTATCCCACATACTGTATATGTGGAGTGTAACACATGTGATGTGTCCCATAGTAATTCTTTGATGAATTATTTTTTTTCTACCATTCCTTATATTTTTTTCACAGGGAAGATGAGAGTTTCGCATACACTGGTGGTTTTACTATCTCTGCAACAACATGCGCTCACACATTTTCAAAGGAAAGCCGACCAGATTCCCTGACTTTAATATTCTTCTGTGATTTCACAGGCCTTTGCCGAAGGAAAACGTGTTGGCTTCTCTAAGGATTAAGGTTCTTCCGTGCTATCGCTTCCTGTCCATGCCTGCGACAGCACGTGTGTGTTTGTGCACGCTGCGGCGACGTGTGTGTCTCGAAAAGCTGGACTCCGTACACGTGGTCACCACCCTCACAGATAACTTTGACCTCATTCGACCCAATTGTTTCAATTAGTACCATTTTATGCTCATTTCCATCCAAATTTTCATGCGAATATTCTAAAATCTCCATGAAGACAATATACACATTTTCCCACCAGAGATGTTTCCATCAAATTGACTTGTTGCAGAGAACTGAGCGTGATGATATAGTGCACATACAAAATAACCTGTGCAGTTAAATGGGTTTCCATTGCATTTTCAACTCTAATTATGGTTTTGTAAGAAGAACTCTTGCTTTGCATTGCGAATCTCTGGTCTTGGCACATGCTCTCTAGCCAACAGCTCGCAGATAAATCGCGGGTATAGGCTACTTATTTATAACTTGTTTCATCTAGCCTAATACACTGTATGCTTTCCCTAGTCGTAGTGGGATGACCACATAATATCATTGAGTGTTTTCAAGTTTACTTCAATGTGTTGGTTATTATATCAATATTTCAACGTTTCCACCGCCATTTCTTGCATCATATATTTTACAGATATAATATCCCACCTCGTCGAGCGTGTTTTGTTTTTGTTTTGGAAAGTTTACCAACAAATGTGTTGTTTCCATCAGGCCTGTCTTGAACTGTGTTTTATCCGGCATGTACTTTACTTACATAAAAACGTTGGATGGAAACTTGGTTATAAAAGCACTTCAATTAATTAACTGTCCATTAAAAGCTCTTCAAGAGCACCAGCTGCAAGAAGGGGGAAAGCTCCTACGGTATAACTCTCAGGGAACATGTCACATGCAATCATACTAAAGCACATTTGTAATTTAGAAATGAACCCGGTACTTTTGTAATACCTCAGGAGACCGTCTTTTTTAGTTTTAAATGATTTAGTTACTGGCGAGGCTCAGGAAAGTGGAGCGGGGGCAGGCGATGAAATGAATGCCGGGCTCCGGTCCCACGTGAGATGTCTCGTGGCGGCGAACCGAGACCACCGTGAGACCAGCTAGGGCTCGTCGCCCGCCACAGAGTGTCCTTGCCAGCCTGCTGACTCCATTCGACGGTGGCTAGCGAGCAGGGAGAAAGAAGAGAGACCCCGGTCTGTTTTTACTGCAGCCCGCACCACAGGGGACACAACCCTCCCGTGTTTTTTTTAAACTGTTCCACCTTGGCTTTGGTTACTGGCTCCTTTTTTTTTTTTTTGGAAGGTTTCTCTCTAGATGTTATCTTTTGATCCTGCTTTTTTTCTCTTCTTTTTTTTCCGTTTTTTTTTTCTTTTTCTTTCTGCCAGCTGCAAAAGTGTTTATATTACTGCGTACGGAGGCCGATCCCGTGGGTGTTGTAATACCACTGAGTTACAAAGAGAGGGAGAGAAGGGGATTAAATAGCCACGGAGAAATAAAACGCTGAGAAGAAGGAAAAAAAAACATGAAGGTAGATATGTGATCATATAGTGTGGGAGGTGTTAAGTTTTCCTCTGGGTGTGTCTAATAGAGAAGTTCTCCCGCTATATTGGGTTCTTCATCAACCCCGTCCCTGCGACGACTATTTTTGGTTTTCCGTTTTATAAAAAAGGAACAAAAATGGGAACAAGATAAAAGTCTTGTTTCCCTGCCATGTGTGCAAAACCATGACCAAATCACAGCATTTATATTGGATAATTATGTAATTTTGGAAAGTATTGGAAATATTGGAGGTCATTTCAATGGACTGGTACCATAAACATAGTTGTAGTTGTTAGTAGTACCACTTTAATGCAGTTTGCATTTCACCTTGAAGTAAAAGCCTGCCATGCTGGCCTGTAGGAAACACAGGCCAATTTATAGATGATGAATGTGACGTATGCTGTGCAATGAAACCCATGTTTTAGTCCAACACTGACTCAATCTGTCTGGAATTACCCCGGCAGCTCCTGTGGTGTGGTAGTAAATTGGGAACTAGGGGGTTTGGGATATTCACTTCCACTAAAACCACCACATACAAGGCTATAAAATCCCCACTAGGTCCTATTTTTCTGTTCACTTCAAATCACCTCCTCTCAAAACTGTACGTACACAAAATGGTTTACTGACCAGTGCAATCATCAATATGCAATCTCAGAAATCATATTAGCGCCTGATGTACATTTAAACACGCATGCATGCAAAACACAGACGCACACACACACAGTAAAAATGATATATTATCCTGATTATTTGAGTTTATGGAAATCCCAGTTCACAAATCATGTCATCTGAAGGTATTCCTCTGTGATTTTTAATATAAAACTCTGCATGCCGCTGGCGAATTATCTGCCTCCGTAGGTGCCCTCCAAATAGGACTGAAGCAGGTTGTGCAAGTGAATAACGGATTGGCTCACACTGAGTGAATATATGATCCCCAGGCAGAGTCAGGGAAGACATCCTATTAAACAGACAGTGGAATGTGTGTTTTCTCTTCGGCTTGCACCTCATTATCTTCTTCTTCCTCCTCTTCCTCTTCTTCCTACTCCTGTTCTTGTTTTTTGTTTGCTCTTTGACTGACAGGTGCCTGGCCCTTGTGCTTGGGGTTTATTCCGGCCACCAATCATCCCTCCATCTTGCCCCAGGTCCCCGACCTTGTCTCCCAGACCTCCTGTATACGTTTATGGCTCGAAAAACAAGGAAGGTCCCCATTAGACCTAGTATTTTATTAGTTTAGCATGTTGGGGAATGTGTTTTCCTTGAGGTAAATGTTCCTGGAGAGTTTATGAGACAAAAATGATCGGGGGTTGTATTCTAGTCAATCGATGAAAGTTAGGGTCATAAACTGATCATTTAAAGTAGCATATCCCTTGACTGTCTGCTCTGATTGGTTTTTCTTTCCTTTGAGTAAATTCACATTTTTAAAGACTGATATATCAAACAACAATAATCCTAATGATTTCAAGATAAGGGCTTCTTTTTGACTTTCCTTTACTTTGGCTGAAAGTCAAATAGATCACACCCAAGCGCCAATCATTTATCACTCTCTTTAATCTAGATTTATTTGAAGACCATGATAAGAAGATGACTTACTAATAGTATCGTTTTGTTCTCTGCCTGCCTGCCTAAAACTTTGTTTTTGTGGTCACAAGTGACCTTTTGGTTCTACTTAGCCTTATTGGATTAAACTTTAAGATATCAATTACCTCAGAAATCTTTTAAGATCTAAGTCATGGCTGCTCAATCCTCAGCCCCTTTTCTGTGAAATATAGGCAGGATGAAGGCAATAATAAGCGATAGATTCAACAATGCCAACCTTATCTCTAATTAACAGAACCAAAAAGGGGCAGACAGTGTTGGGATGGGACCAGTATGGGAGGCGCACCGAGGGAAAGTAGGGGGGCTCAGAAGATCATGGAGCAGTAGAGCTGGGAATCATTTGAAAGCCACTGCCTTTCCCCCCAACGGCCCAACTGCTTACTTAGCATGCCAAGGAGAAAAAGAGAGAAGCCTAGGGCCAAGCACAATATCAATATTCAGCCTGGATCCCCATAGGCCCGTAGGAAAGCTGGGAACCCGTGGTGCAATGATAACTACCTGTTGAGTGCTATGGACTCCCATGGGGTGTGTGTGTGTGTTTGAGACTTTTCCCTGTTGTCAGTGTTTTTTTAACTACTTCCCAGCACATGCAACCTATAACCTATGAACACTGGCTGCAGCTGAACAAGTTGTCTCATTAGCTAGGTTTCCATCCAAATTGCGACAGATTGTCATGCATATATTATTTAAAATCTGCATAATAACATGCGTGCATTTCCCTATCAGAGGTCTGTTTTCACCAGATTGACTTTGCTGCGGATAAATGGCTGTGTGTGATGCTATAGCGCACATAGGAAATCCTTTTGCTCTTAAGTTATGTACTAAATAAAAATAAATATGAGTTTAATGTGTTTCCATAACATTTTCACGCATGCTCTCTTGACAACATTTTGCTGGATGGGTTAGGTAATATGATGGGATGGTTAAGAGCAAGATCATTTTTATTTTTTAATTGGCAGTTAAGCACCAATCATCATGTTACTAGCCTACAAATTAAGACCCTTGATATTTATTGGAAAGGAGCATCAAGCTCATCACTGTGCACTTTCACCACCCTGTAGCCTAAACTGTGCATGCTTTTTCAACACATAGTGGGAGGACCACACAACATAGCCTCAGAACATAGCATTACGTTACTGCAAATGTACTTATCATCAATTGCGCAATAAATAATTTTCACAGCAATTCGTCACATAGTTATTAAATTTACCGACACAAAAAGATCCCACCATGTCAAATGAATAAATTGTCGGTCAACATTTATAAAATTGTACTGACACTTCCTGTTTCCATCATTGTCATGATTATTTTTATACGGCATGACTGTACTCGTAAATTGTGGATGGAAAGGCTGTTATTGTTGCGACATCAATTACCTGTATATATGAAGTCGACACACATTTCTGTTAACCATTTTTTGTTGTCTCATTCGTATTCAAATTTCAAAACCATTTATGAAAGCAAAGCAGTCCGCTCGTCTTTGGTTTTGAGGGATTGGCGACTCAAATTGAAATACCGTATCACAGTAGCAATTTCATAAGACAATTGGAATAGGCACGATTCTATACCGAAAACCAATCATTTTCAATGGTGCCCAGGTGGGGTAACGTCATTACAACCAAATTATATAAAAAATCTAACAAAAACAAAATACATTTTCAAATATAATTTTTTGCAACCTAAATTAGCTTACTCTGGATAATTTGCGCTTTTGAAAAGGGATGGAAGGGGTGGTTGTTTTTGAAAAATCGCATCCACTCACAGCCAATTAGCCAGCAGCCGCTGGCAATCAGCGCTCCACTCATACCCAATATTAACTTCCTCAGGCTCCCAAGAACAATGTGAGTGAGCCCTGGAAGCCAAGGCTAAATTAGTCAAAACCCACCCTTTCTGCACAGGGGAGAACTTTTGACTGGAGATGATTTGTCTAATCTTAGTAATTTCTTCTCAGCTAGCTACATAGCCGTCTTTGTATCAAAGATAATTGCGTAATTATCGTATTTCTCCGTCCTAACGTAGTCTTCACTAGCCAGCTAGCTAACGTCCACTGATTAGCTGCACTGGAGAAACTATTACACTCAACTGAACGACTTGATTAGTGTAGTGTTAGCTAGCTACATAGCTGTCTTTGCTGTCTTCGTATCATCGTATCCAAGATAATTGTGTTGTTTAGGTTTAGAGTGTGTAGTGTTAGAGTGATTATCTTAATTTACCGAGGTTAGCTAGCCAGCTATTTGTCGTCCTTAACGTAGGAGACTCTGCTAGCTAGCCAACGCTAGCCAACGTCTTCTGAATAGAACTCAACAACCCGGTCGCATTCACAGGTAGTATCACATTTTCACTTCATTTCATTACAGTACAACGGTTTGATTTGTTTGATCGTAGCTAGCTACATAGCTAGCTACATAGCAGTCTTTGTATCAAAGATAATTGTGTAGTCTAGAGCGATTTTCTAGGTTCGCTAGCCAGCTATTGTCGTTCTTTTAACGCAACGTAACGTAAACAACACTGCTAGCTAGCCAGCTAGCCCCCGAATAGCAACACTGCAGAAACTATTACACTCAACGGAACGACTTGATTAGTGTAGTGTTAACAACGCACCCACTGCCAGCTGGCCTACTTCAGCAGTACTGTATCATTTTAATCATTTTAGTCAATAAGATTCTTGCTACGTAGCTTAACTTTCTGAACATTCGAGACGTGTAGTCCACTTGTCATTCCAATCTCCTTTGCATTAGCGTAGCCTCTTCTGTAGCCTGTCAACTATGTGTCTGTTTATCCCTGTTCTCTCCTCTCTGCACAGACCATACAAACGCTCCACACCGCGTGGCCGCGGCCACCCTACTCTGGTGGTCCCAGCGCGCACGACCCACGTGGAGTTCCAGGTCTCCGGTAGCCTCTGGAACTGCCAATCTGCGGTCAACAAGGTAGAGTTCATCTCAGCCTATGCCTCCCTCCAGTCCCTCGACTTCTTGGCACTGACGGAAACATGGATCACCACAGACAACACTGCTACTCCTACTGCTCTCTCTTCGTCCGCCCACGTGTTCTCGCACACCCCGAGAGCTTCTGGTCAGCGGGGTGGTGGCACCGGGATCCTCATCTCTCCCAAGTGGTCATTCTCTCTTTCTCCCCTTACCCATCTGTCTATCGCCTCCTTTGAATTCCATGCTGTCACAGTTACTAGCCCTTTCAAGCTTAACATCCTTATCATTTATCGCCCTCCAGGTTCCCTCGGAGAGTTCATCAATGAGCTTGATGCCTTGATAAGCTCCTTTCCTGAGGACGGCTCACCTCTCACAGTTCTGGGCGACTTTAACCTCCCCACGTCTACCTTTGACTCTTTCCTCTCTGCCTCCTTCTTTCCACTCCTCTCCTCTTTTGACCTCACCCTCTCACCTTCCCCCCCTACTCACAAGGCAGGCAATACGCTCGACCTCATCTTTACTAGATGCTGTTCTTCCACTAACCTCATTGCAACTCCCCTCCAAGTCTCCGACCACTACCTTGTATCCTTTTCCCTCTCGCTCTCATCCAACACCTCCCACACTGCCCCTACTCGGATGGTATCGCGCCGTCCCAACCTTCGCTCTCTCTCCCCCGCTACTCTCTCGTCTTCCATCCTATCATCTCATCCCTCCGCTCTAACCTTCTCCCACCTATCTCCTGATTCTGCCTCCTCAACCCTCCTCTCCTCCCTCTCTGCATCCCTTGACTCTCTATGTCCCCTATCCTCCAGGCCGGCTCGGTCCTCCCCTCCCGCTCCGTGGCTCGATGACTCATTGCGAGCTCACAGAACAGGGCTCCGGGCAGCCGAGCGGAAATGGAGGAAAACTTGCCTCCCTGCGGACCTGGCATCCTTTCACTCCCTCCTCTCTACATTTTCCTCCTCTGTCTCTGCTGCTAAAGCCACTTTCTACCACGCTAAATTCCAAGCATCTGCCTCTAACCCTAGGAAGCTCTTTGCCACCTTCTCCTCCCTCCTGAATCCCCCCTCCTCCCTCTCTGCAGATGACTTCGTCAACCATTTTGAAAAGAAGGTCAACGACATCCGATCCTCGTTTGCTAAGTCAAACGACACCGCTGGTTCTGCTCACACTGCCCTACCCTGTGCTCTGACCTCTTTCTCCCCTCTCTCTCCCGATGAAATCTCGCGTCTTGTGACGGCCGGCCGCCCAACAACCTGCCCGCTCGACCCTATCCCCTCCTCTCTTCTCCAGACCATTTCCGGAGACCTTCTCCCTTACCTCACCTCGCTCATCAACTCATCCCTGACCGCTGGCTACGTCCCTTCCGTCTTCAAGAGAGCGAGAGTTGCACCCCTTCTGAAAAAACCTACACTCGATCCCTCCGATGTCAACAATTACAGACCAGTATCCCTTCTTTCTTTTCTCTCCAAAACTCTTGAACGTGCCGTCCTTGGCCAGCTCTCCCGCTATCTCTCTCTGAATGACCTTCTTGATCCAAATCAGTCAGGTTTCAAGACTAGTCATTCAACTGAGACTGCCCTCCTCTGTATCACGGAGGCGCTCCGCACTGCTAAAGCTAACTCTCTCTCCTCTGCTCTCATCCTTCTAGATCTATCGGCTGCCTTCGATACTGTGAACCATCAGATCCTCCTCTCCACCCTCTCCGAGTTGGGCATCTCCGGCGCGGCCCACGCTTGGATTGCGTCCTACCTGACAGGTCGCTCCTACCAGGTGGCGTGGCGAGAATCTGTCTCCTCACCACGCGCTCTCACCACTGGTGTCCCCCAGGGCTCTGTTCTTGGCCCTCTCCTATTCTCGCTATACACCAAGTCACTTGGCTCTGTCATAACCTCACATGGTCTCTCTTATCATTGCTATGCAGACGACACACAATTAATCTTCTCCTTTCCCCCTTCTGATGACCAGGTGGCGAATCGCATCTCTGCATGTCTGGCAGACATATCTGTGTGGATGACGGATCACCACCTCAAGCTGAACCTCGGCAAGACGGAGCTGCTCTTCCTCCCAGGGAACGACTGCCCGTTCCATGATCTCGCCATCACGGTTGACAAATCCATTGTGTCCTCCTCCCAGAGCGCCAAGAACCTTGGCGTGATCCTGGACAACACCCTGTCGTTCTCAACCAACATCAAGGCGGTGGCCCGTTCCTGTAGGTTCATGCTCTACAACATCCGCAGAGTACGACCCTGCCTCACACAGGAAGCGGCGCAGGTCCTAATCCAGGCACTTGTCATCTCCCGTCTGGATTACTGCAACTCGCTGTTGGCTGGGCTCCCTGCCTGTGCCATTAAACCCCTTCAACTCATCCAGAACGCCGCAGCCCGTCTGGTGTTCAACCTTCCCAAGTTCTCTCACGTCACCCCACTCCTCCGTTCTCTCCACTGGCTTCCAGTTGAAGCTCGCATCCGCTACAAGACCATGGTGCTTGCCTACGGAGCTGTGAGGGGAACGGCACCTCAGTACCTCCAGGCTCTGATCAGGCCCTACACCCAAACAAGGGCACTGCGTTCATCCACCTCTGGCCTGCTCGCCTCCCTACCACTGAGGAAGTACAGCTCCCGCTCAGCCCAGTCAAAACTGTTCGCTGCCCTGGCCCCCCAATGGTGGAACAAACTCCCTCACGACGCCAGGACAGCGGAGTCAATCACCACCTTCCGGAGACACCTGAAACTCCACCTCTTTAAGGAATACCTAGGATAGGATAAGTAATCCCTCTCACCCCCCTTAAGATTTAGATGCACTATTGTAAAGTGACTGTTCCACTGGATGTCATAAGGTGAATGCACCAATTTGTAAGTCGCTCTGGATAAGAGCGTCTGCTAAATGACTTAAATGTAAATGTAAATGTAATGTAATGATGAAAAAGTTACAGATTGTGCCTTTTTAAGCTAACATAATCAATTATTTGATGTCCTTACGTCAGATAGCATGACTTTGTCTGAACTACTTTGTCGGTCAAGGGACTAGCACTGTCTAAGAGCGACACCACCCATCGCAAAACAATGGAGAGAACAGAGGCACTGAAGGCTCTGCTTATACCCACCTCAACATGTCTGGCCCACTCCTCCACCTGTCTCCACAATGCAACGGTCTCATCCAAAGAGGGTGTAGCTAGAAATGGCCCATTACCCCTGATACAGGGTCAGATTTGTTATTTCTTCATTTCCGTTAGAGTTAGAATGGGAGAATAGGGTAATCTGATCCTAGATCTGTGGCTAGGGGCAGCTTCTTCCTCCATCTCCATACAGTGCCTAGGGGCCAGCCTTAGGACGTGCTCCCCTGCGGTCATTGATCCTATTGAGAGGAGGCAGTGGGCTGTGTCATTATGGGAATGCATTGGGCCTCTCCTCCTCATCTCCTCTTCTTTTCATGTCTTCACACCCAGTGAGTGTTCAATCGACTATCTTTTTCTGCTGCATTACCCCTTCTGAAGGAAGAGAGGGCCCTGATGGAGGGAGGAGGGAAGAAGAAAGAGGGTCTGTGGAGATGGAGATGGCTCCCTAGCTTAGCTAGTTCTGTCTCTCTCCATTTTCTATCCATCTTGCTAGATGCTTCCTTTTTTTCTATTTCTCCCCACCCTCTTCTCTCTCTCCCTCTTCTCTCTCCCCCTCTTCTGTTGTGGTGCTTCTTGATGATCAGACCTAGAAGTATTATAGTGATAGACTAAGCAATATGGTAAAATATATTGTTTGTAAGGAAAATAACAACACATCAAACTAATGCATACTGTATTCATGTAATACTAATGCATGATGTACTATATTCATGTATTTTACATTAGCGTTTTATAGACTGAAGTATTTATAAATGTAAATGACTCCTCTCAGTGTTTTTAAAAATCGGTTGTCATGATTATCTGTCTGACAAAACGGCTGTTATTTTAATGTGCTGCTTCATGCAAAATGGATATCAACAAAAAAGTCATTTACAAAATGTTGCAACAGAAGCATGGAAGTGCTAATCATTGCCAAAATGCAATGAGTGACTACCCCTAAAAACCAAGTCATCCTTTTGAAAATGTGTGCCCCTTTTTACCAAGCTCCATGTGTATTTATGCCCCTCCGCCCATTTCACTTCCTTCATTCCTTCATTGAATTGAGCTTCGTTGTTTCATCGTCCCCCCAATGCGTTCAAAGGATCACAGCCGTTTGAGACTGAAAAGCCCTATACAGATTGACCATGCCTCTGGCTCCGGTGCGACCGTGCATGCTTTCAGCAGGATGCACAGCCAACTATGGTTGGTATGCCCTGCCGAAGGACCCTATATTATGCTGAATAGCTAGGTGGTTGGAGTTAATCGGTCCCCAATTCTGCACCAGTAACTGTCACGATCATTGAATGGAGGAGACCAAGGCGCAGCGTGATATGAATACATGTTACTTTTAATAAAGACGGACACTAAACAAACTATACAAAATAACAAAACGAACGTGACGCTATAATATAAATGTGCAGACACAGGCAACTAGACAGATAATAACCCACGAATTACCCCAAAATATGGCTGCCTAAATATGGTTCCCAATCAGAGACAACGATAAACAGCTGCCTCTGATTGAGAACCAATCTAGGCAACCATAGACATACAAAACACCTAGATAGTAAACAACCCCATAAACATACAAAACCCCTAGACAGTACAAAAACACATACATTACCCATGTCACACCCTGACCTAACGAAAATAATAAAGAAAACAAAGAATACTAAGGTCAGGGCGTGACAGCAACGCTAGCTTGCAACAATCAGTGGTGGTGAGTATAACCAGACATACTGGTATAACTTAGCTAACAGTGTTTGATAACGTTATTGCTGGTTATGTAGGTAGCTATCAATTGATGAAGTGAGTCAAGCTAGCTAACATTAGCCTACAAGTCAGATTTGCAAGTTAGTTTAACAGCTCATAGAAGTGGATTCTATATTGTCTATGGCAAAACTAAATAATGGATGGTGGTGGCTAACATGTCTGAATCTGACTAATGCAGTGAACTAGGAGAAAGTAACAAACCTTAACTCCGTCACCGGCCTGAATCTAAACTAATCTGGAGCTGCAGTCAGTCTACATCAGTGGAGGCCATGTGTTTGTATTTGATACCAATTTACTGATTCCGCTCCAGCCATTACCACGAGCCCGTCCTCCCCAATTAAGATGCCACCAACCTCCTGCATCTATAAAGTACACAGTGCCTTGCGAAAGTATTCGCCCCCCTTGAACTTTGCGACCTTTTTTCCACATTTCAGGCTTCAAACATAAAGATATAAAACTGTATTTTTTTGTGAAGAATCAACAACAAGTGGGACACAATCATGAAGTGGAACGACATTTATTGGATATTTCAAACTTTTTTAACAAATCAAAAACTGAAAAATTGGGCGTGCAAAATTATTCGGCCCCTTTACTTTCAGTGCAGCAAACTCTCTCCAGAAGTTCAGTCCCCCCAATGATCTCTGAATGATCCAATGTTGACCTAAATGACTAATGATGATAAATACAATCCACCTGTGTGTAATCAAGTCTCCGTATAAATGCACCTGCACTGTGATAGTCTCAGAGGTCCGTTAAAAGCGCAGAGAGCATCATGAAGAACAAGGAACACACCAGGCAGGTCCGAGATACTGTTGTGAAGAAGTTTAAAGCCGGATTTGGATACAAAAAGATTTCCCAAGCTTTAAACATCCCAAGGAGCACTGTGCAAGCGATAATATTGAAATGGAAGGAGTATCAGACCACTGCAAATCTACCAAGACCTGGCCGTCCCTCTAAACTTTCAGTTCATACAAGGAGAAGACTGATCAGAGATGCAGCCAAGAGGCCCATGATCACTCTGGATGAACTGCAGAGATCTACAGCTGAGGTGGGACACTCTGTCCATAGGACAACAATCAGTCGTATATTGCACAAATCTGGCCTTTATGGAAGAGTGGCAAGAAGAAAGCCATTTCTTAAAGATATCCATAAAAAGTGTTGTTTAAAGTTTGCCACAAGCCACCTGGGAGACACACCAAACATGTGGAAGAAGGTGCTCTGGTCAGATGAAACCAAAATTGAACCTTTTGGCAACAATGCAAAACGTTATGTTTGGCGTAAAAGCAACACAGCTCATCACCCTGGACACACCATCCCCACTGTCAAACATGATGGTGGCAGCATCATGGTTTGGGCCTGCTTTTCTTCAGCAGGGACAGGGAAGATGGTTAAAATTGATGGGAAGATGGATGGAGCCAAATACAGGACCATTCTGGAAGAAAACCTGATGGAGTCTGCAAAAGACCTGAGACTGGGAAGGAGATTTGTCTTCCAACAAGACAAGGATCCAAAACATAAAGCAAAATCTACAATGGAATGGTTCAAAAATAAACATATCCAGGTGTTAGAATGGCCAAGTCAAAGTTCAGACCTGAATCCAATCGAGGATCTGTGGAAAGAATTGAAAACTGCTGTTCACAAATGCTCTCCATCCAACCTCACTGAGCTCGAGCTGTTTTGCAAGGAGGAATGGGAAAAATGTTCAGTCTCTCGATGTGCAAAACTGATAGAGACATATCCCAAGCGACTTACAGCTGTAATCGCAGCAAAAGGTGGCGCTACAAAGTATTAACTTAAGGGGGCTGAATAATTTTGCACGCCCAATTTTTCAGTTTTGTCATATCCAATAAATGTCGTTCCACTTCATGATTGTGTCCCACTTGCTGTTGATTCTTCACAAAAAATACAGTTTTATATCTTTATGTTTGAAGCCTGAAATGTGGCAAAAGGTCGCAAAGTTCAAGGGGGCCGAATACTTTCGCAAGGCACTGTATAATTAGGGTTTCCACTAGTTACCACAGCCACAAAGTAAAAATTGGCTATGTAGTAAAAATGTATGAAAACAGAAAATATATTTGGGGTTGTAATTTTAGGCAGAAAGTTATCAGTGTAGTTCGGGTTAAGGTTAGGTTTAAATCACATTTTAAGAAGAGAAATTGTAGAAATAGGAGGCCTTCTGACTTTGTGGCCGTGGTAATTAGTGACTACCTAGAAATACCTTGAGCCGAGTAGGTTAATTACCCCAGCCAAGCAGATACAAGGTGTTGAGTCATTTAGGTTGTGAAAAGCATTATCAAAAAGCTTTGTCCTTTCTTTATTACAAAATGCACGTTACAACTTGTCTGTCTATATTTATCACCCTGTAACCGGCCCTCCCAGTCGTTGTACAGGGAAGTACAAGGAAGGGAGTACATTGTTTATGAGGATTGCCTGCTGTAGTTTCTCAAGAGATGTCCAGTTTGCAGCCGAATGTGCAACATAGTGAAGACCAGCAAGGGGACCCTCAACATCACGCAGACATGCCCTCGCCTATGAGCAATCCTATAAATGGAACAGGGAACAACTTGAATCAAGTTGGTGACATTTGACCTGGTCAAAGGTCAAAACAGTAGAGTTTTTCCCAATCCACCTTCATAGCATTGCCTGGTAGATGCATTTACCATTCTATTTCTCTTCACATACCATGTTATCTGAAGAGGATTAAAAAGGTGAATGCAGCGATCAGGTTGCTTCCACCATGCTAATCATAACCGCCATTGATAATGTAATCAGTACTCTGTATGTGTGTCTGTGTGTGACCAACCAGTATCTTTGAAGAGGAGTCAGGAGCTGATCTACGCTGCCATGTCTGTCAATGGGGTGCGGGCAATGACCTTACCTCTAGCCTCTCCTCTTGCCTGCTCACCAACGGTTGTCGATGGGGAGACCAGAATTAGGTAGGTTTAGCCTGACCTGTTCTAACTTTGTTTGTCAGATATCAACTATCCTAATTGCCACTGCTAATAGAACAAGGACTGTGTATGTGTTATCAGATGCATCTATGGAGCATTTGGAGCATTTGGAGACTTGGTCCTGACCAACGTACGGACAGGCTTGATACTGACGTCTCTGAATGGAAAGAGACCTGGCATTCAAGGCATCCACACTGTGGGACTGAAGGGGATTACTAATAATGCAGTCCAGAAGAAATGTCCATTATTTGCGACACCCTTTTTATTATGTGTCACTGATGAACTCCGCCCTCAACTTGACCTATTTCTACAAATGGAGAGGACTGTGGATGCTTTTGCCAGATGCCAGCCTTGTTCGTTTGATGGGGAGATCATAATAGGAAAGGTTTTATCTGACCTGTTCAAACTTCAACTAGTACCTGTTTGTGTGTAAAATATGACCTATCCTAACTGCCATTGGTAATAGAACAATGACTATGTGTGTATGTGTTCATAGAAACATGTATGGAGACTTGTAAGATGATGTGATGAAGTCCAGACAGACAGACAGGCTTGATACTGATGTCTCTAAATGGAGAGAGACCTGGCACTCTGCATTCACATTTTACTAGACACAGCTTTTACTTGTGTTGTCTTTTTTTAAATGATTGAATTGGATGGTATCAGTCAATATGAGACGAGAAAAACACTATGTATTCTGCACCAAGATCAGGGAACTCCTGTTGTATACGGGACACCACACTGGAAGGTATGACCACTCTGACATGTTAGCCAAGGTAGCCCCATTACCACCAGACAAAATGTCATTAGGCACGATATCTGTATCATTGTTATATTAGCTGAACACTGCTTCTACGGTATTACGTAAAGGTTGTTGGAACTGTTTCTACATTTGAAAGTTGTTATTATCAAAACACTTAATTTAGAATATCTACATAATTTCTGCAATTGCATTCTTCTCATATTACTCTGTAGGTCAGTGGTTCCCAACCTTTTCGGTTACTGTACTACCAAAATAATTTTGCTCTTCCCGGAGTACCCTTGAAGTACCCCTCATATGCATTTTACCTGGTCTCATGAGTCTTCTCAAGTACTACCTATGGATAGGCAGAGTACCCCCATGGGTCCTAGTACCCCTGGTTGGGAACCACTGCTGTAGGCTACTGACCTATTCGAAGCTTCCTCTGTCATCTCACCATACATCTGTCAGTAGTTATTGAACTCAAACTACAGGAGATTTGTTTGTTGTGATTGAGTGGGGAAAAATAGATGCAGGAAAAGTTATTATAGATTGGTGTGTCTTGGTGGTGGCAAGGACACACCCAAGAAACACCCACATCAAACCAAAACCCCAAGCCAACTCACGTTTTGCTTCTGTCATGGCCGCCAGAATTTCTCGAGGAGCAAGCCAAAAAAGGAGGCCAAATCAGCAGGTGCAGTTCCCATTTAAAAAACTGGAGGCCTCTTACACTTCAATGTTGTGACGCAAAAATGCTGGCGAAATGCATAGCGCATAGAATAAAAAAGGTTTTACTAGATATTGTTCATCCTGATCTGACAGGTATTTTACATGGACAATACAGTATATTAGAGATAATATACGACAATCACTTGAAACAATTGAACATTCTGATAAATCAAAGATACCAGGCCTGGTCTTCATAACAGATTTTGAAAAGGCGTTTGAAAAAGTATGACTAGAATTGATATATAAATGCCTGGAGTACTTTAATTTCGGTGAATCTCTTATACAATTGGTTGTGTAAAATAGGTGTAGAAATAGTAAATCATGGTTACTTCTCAGAAAGTATTGAGCTTTTAAGAGGAGATAAACAGGGTTGTCCGTTGTCTCCATATCTATTTATTATGGCCATCGAAATGCTAGCTATTAAAATTACATCCAGGGGAAAAGAACAAAAAGTGTCAGTGTATGCTGATGACTCAAGTTTTTATATCAATACAAACTAACAATCAACTGATTTCAGCATTACCACACAAATGGAAGAGGCAAGTGGAAGAGGGAGAAGGTAGGGAACTTGTTTGTCTGCCATGTATTAAAGATACAAATTTGCTAAAAGGATTGACATAAAATATAAATATATACCAGTTTCAGTTGAGAGCAACATTTTTGACAGCTGCTGATTCAATGCTTAATTTGAAAAATTATACAAAATTCTTGCCACCAACATAATGTTATATATGTGGAGCATACCACAATCTCAGCTCTGTAGATTTTTCTGCAACGAGACAGAATCACTACTGTAGATAATTTATTCTGGTATTACCTCTATGTAGCTTGTTTCTGGTCACAGGTTCAGGAATGGTTCAAAAAAAATCACAACCTTCACTTAAAGTTAATGTTACAAATAGCAGTGTTGGGCAATTTGGAAAGCCATAGTCAAAAGTACCACGTATGTCAAATGTGTATGTAAATTGTATGTACAGTATATGTAGCTGAAAATCTGTACAAACAACAACAAAAGGGGGGGGTTAATACAAATGTAAATATATATACAGTACCAGTCAAAGGTTTGGACACACCTATTCATTGGTTTTTCTTTATTTCTACATTGTAGAATAATAGTGAAGACATCAAAACTATGAAATAACACATATGGAATAATGTAGTAACCAAAAAAGTGTTAAACGAATCAAAATATATGTTATATTTTAGATTCTTCAATGTAGCCACTCTTTGCCTTGATGACAGCTTTGCACACTCTTGGCATTCTCTCAACCAGCTTTACCTGGAATGATTTTACAACAGTCTTGAAGGAGTTCCCACATATGCTGGGCACATGTTGGCTGCTTTTCCTTCACTCTGTGGTCCAACACATACCAAACCATCTCAATTGGGTTGAGGTCAGGTGATTGTGGAGGCCAGGCCATCTGATACAGCACTCCGTCACGCTTCTTGGTCTAATATCTCTGGCATTTTGTTTTGGGTTATTATCATGATGGAAAAACAAATGATAGTCCCACTAAGCGCAAACCAGATGTGATGGTATATCGCTGCAGAATGCTGTGGTAGCTATGCTGGTTAATTGTGCTTTGAATTCTATATAAATCACTGACGGTGTCACCAGCAAAGCAACCCCCACACCATCACACCTCCTCCTCCATGCTTCACGGTGGGAACCACACATGCATAGATCATCTGTTCACCTACTCTGCACGGCGGTTGGACACGGCGGTTGGAACCAAAAATCTCAAATTTGGATTCATCACAGGTTTCCACCGGTCTAATGTCCATTGATCGTGTTTCTTGGCCCAAGCAAGTCTTTTCTTCTTATTGGTGTCCTTTAGTAGTGGTTTCTTTGCAGCAATTCGATCATGAAGGCCTGATTCACACAGTCTCCTTTGAACAGTTGATGGTGAGATATGTCTGTTACTTGAACTCTTACATAAAGGTTACATAAAACATTTAAATAAATTCTGTGAAGCATTTATTTGGGCTGCCATCTGAGGTGCAGTTAACTCAAATGAACTTGTGCTCTGCAGCAGATGTAACTCTGGGTTTTCCTTTCCTTTGGCGGTCCTCATGAGAACCAGTTTCATCATAGTGCTGGATGGTTTTTGCAACTGCACTTGAAGAAACATTCAAAGTTCCTGAAATGTTCCAGATTGACTGATCTTCATGTCTTAAAGTAATTTCTCTTTGCTTTTTTGAGTTGTTCTTGCCATAACATGGACTTGGTCTTTTACCAAATAGGGCTATCTTCTGTATACTGGCATCGCTTAGATTTAAAGACTGTGGCTATCATCAGCTAACATGCATAATGTATAACTTCTGGCTAAGTAAGCGTACTAGCTTTCCCTCTGCATTACGTTAACCTCATACCTATTTCCAATTCCTGGACTTGGAGGAAGTGGGGGAAGCTTGGTTTCGTGCACCTCCCGATGAGGAAGAAGCCCCCGAACACTTACAGTGCATTCAGAAAGTATTCAGACCGTTGACTTTTTCCATATTTTCTTACAGCCTTATTCTAAAATGGGTTAAATAGATTTATTTCCTCATCAATCTACACACAATACCCAGTTTTTATTTTTCCTTTATTTAGGCAAGTCAGTTAAGAACAAATTCTTATTTTCAATGACGGCCTAGGAACAGTGGGTTAACTGCCTTGTTCAGGGACAGAACGACAGATTTTTACCTTGTCAGCTCGGGAATTCGATCTTGCAACCTTTCGGTCACTAGTCCAACTCTCTAACCACTAGGCTACCTGCCGCCCAATGACAAAAGACATAATGAAAAAAGCGAAAACCGTTTTTCTAAATTTTTGCAAATGTATTAAAATTAAACAGAAATTCAGACCCTTTTTATGAGACTTGAAATTGAGCTCAGGTGCATCCTGTTTCCATTGATCATCCTTGTGATGTTTCTACAACTTGATTGGAGTCCACCTGTGGAACATTTTATTGATTTGACATGATTTGTAAAGGCTCACACCTGTCTATATAAGGTCTCACAGTTGACTGTGCATGTCAGAGCAAAAACCAAGCCATGAGGTCGAAGGAATTGTCTGTAGAGCTCTGAGACAGGATTGTGTCAAGGCACAGATCTGGGGAAGGTTACTAAAAAATGTCTGTAGCATTGAAGGTCCCCAAGAACACAGTGGCCTCCATCATTCTTAAATGGAGGAAGTTTGGAACCACCAAGACTGTTCCTAGAGCTGGCCACCTGGCCAAAGGACAAACTGAGCAATCGGGGGAGATTGTCCTTGGTCAGGCAGGTGACCACGAATCTGATGGCCACTATGACAGAACTCCAGAGTTCCTCTGTGGAGATGGAAGAACCTTCCAGAAGGACAACCATCTATGCAGCACTCCACCAATCAGGCCTTTATGGTAGGGAGGCCACTACTCAGTAAAAGGCCCATGAGAGCCCGTGTGAAGTTTGCCAAAAGGCACCTAAATGACTCTCAGACCATGAGAAACAAGATTCTCTGGTCTGATGAAACCAAGATTGAACTCTTTGGCCTGAATGCCAAGCGTCACATCTGTAGGAAACATGGCACCATCCCTATGGTGAAGCGTGGTGTTGGCAGCATCATGCTGTGGGGATGTTTTTCAACGGCAGGAACTAGGAGACTAATCAGGATCGAAGGAAATATGAATGGAGCAAAGTAGAGATTCTTGATGAAAACCTGCTCCAAAGCGCTCAGGACTCTCAAACTGGGGTTAAAGTTCACCTTCCAACAGGACAACGACCCTAAGCTCAGAGCCAAGACAACGCAGGAGTGGCTTCGGGACTCTGAATATTCTTGAGTGGCCCAGCCAGAGTCCAGACTTGAACCCAATCGAACATCTCTGGAGAGACCTGAAAATATCTGTGCAGCGACACTCACCATCCAACCTGAAAGTGCTTGAGGATATGCAGAAAAGAATGGAAGAAACTCCCCAAATACAGGTGTGCCAAGCTAGTAGTGTCATACCCAAGAAGACTCGAGGCTGTAATCACTGCCAAAGGTGCTTCTCCAAAGTACTGAGTAAAGGTTTGAATACTTATATAAATGTGATATTTAAGTTTTTTTTTTATACAGGTTACAAATATTTCTAAAAACTTGATTTTGCTTTGTCATTATGGTGTAATGTGTGTATATTAATAAGGGGGAAAACTATTCATTAATATCAATTTTTGAATATGGCTGTAACGTAACAAAATGTGGAAAAAGTCAAAGGGCCTGAATATTTCCCAACACACTGTAGCTTGGGTAACCCTCAGAATTAGAGACTCTGTCTCTCTCCCGCTTTATTTGAAGTGCATCTTATAAAGGCTTCATAAAGCATGTAGGCTTCATATAGGCTTCACAAATCATCTATGACCATATTGCGTGCTCTATAAAAGATCAATAAATATGAACAAATAAATGGCTGTTTATGTCACACAGTCATTCCACATGATGCATCTTTATAGAGCATGATATTTGGTTATAGATGATTTGTGAAGCATCTATGTAGTGCTTATGAAACCTATATAAAGACTTTATGAAGCCTACATTAGCTGGACGTCAAAGAAAGCGGGACCGGACGTCTCGAGCTTGACTCACTCCTGTATCGGGCTCTCATCACGCCTACTGAGGATGATGGCTTCTGTGATAGAAGTCGTTCCCCTGGGGCTATTGTTGGTGCAGCCTTTCCAGTACAGTAGGCTAGCCACTCACCTGGACACATCTCGCAGCCTTGACTGGTCACTTCGGGTGACACAGTCATGCCTACGGTCCCTGGCCCAGTGGTGGGAGCCTCCAAATTGGAGGACTCCCATGGGTTCTATCCTGCAAGGTGATCACGACAGACGCATCCCCCCAAGGGTGGGGTGCGCTGTACAAAGGCAAATCAATTTGGAGGTTATAGACAGTGGTGCTGATTACTTGGAGCTCTTAGTGGTGTATCTAGTGCTCAGACGCTTGTTCCTGCTTTTATCGCGCAGGATTGTGCTGGTCAGAACCGACAGTATGTCAGTGGTGGTGGACATTAACGACAGTGACAGACTGGTCTCTCTCCCTCCTAATGCTGGGGAGTAGTGTGCACACACTCTCACTTCGGGCTACACATGTCTCTGTTGCATCAACTCGGGTGCAGATATTTTATGCAGGTGTGAAAGTTACACCTTAGGGTGGTCTCCCAGATATGGGAAATGTTTGGCAGGGCCGACATAGATCTTGGCTCATTGCGAGAAAACGTACATAGTTTTTCTTAAGCAGGGACCCGAGTGCTCCATTGGGAACGGACACACTGGCGCATCAGTGGCCTTGAACCCTCCTTTATGCATTTCTCCCTATGGGCTGATTCAGTCCATGGTGGGGAGGGCAAGCCTCTCCATTGGCCAGAGTAACCTTGGCTTGCGGAGAACACACACCTATTGGGTGGGGTCCTGTGGCAAATCAAATCACATTTTATTTGTCACATGCATCATAGACAACAGGTGTAGACTAACAATGAAATGCTTTTCTTTTTAAATTTTATTTAATTTTTAAAAAATGTACCCCTTTTTCTCCCCAATTTCGTGGTATCTACTATCTTGTCCCATCGCTACAACTCCCGTACGGGCTCGGGAGAGACGAAGGTTGAAAGTCATGCGTCCTCCGATACACAACCCAACCAACCCGCACTGCTTCTTAACACAGCGCGTATCCAACCCGGAAGCCAGCCGCACCAATGCGCCGGAGGAAACACGTGCACCTGGCCACCTTGGCTAGCGCACACTGCGCCCAGCCCACCACAGGAGTCGCTGGTGCGCGATGAGACAAAGACACCCCTACCGACCAAGCCCTCCCTAACCCGGGCGACGCTAGGCCAAATGTGCGTCGCCCCATGGACCTCCCGGTCGCGGCCGGTTACGACAGAGCCTGGGCGCGAACCCAGGGACTCTGATGGCACAGCTGGCGCTGCAGTACAGCGCCCTTAACCACTGCACCACCCGGGAGGCTGGGTCCTTTTCTAACAATGCTGAGTTAAAGATAATATACAAAGAGACAGTTCTATTCCTAGGTGTACCCATATCACCTGGCCAGACATTTGGCCCAGCAGCGGCCCACATCCTTCAAGTGCCCCCCATGCATCTCACCACCCTGCTTAAAAAGCGAACACAGCTCAGAAGACTCCTTGCTCCTGGAAAAGCATCCAGTCGAAGAGGTAGAACCAGCGCCACAAAACTGTGAGTTATACTCAATCTATTTTCTGGTGCCAAAAAAGGGTTTAGGCCTCCATCCGATCCTGGACCTATGGTGCCTGAATTGAATTTCAGCACTTCAGAATGCTGACAATAAAAACCCTCCTTCAGTCAGTAGAACCAGGTGATTGGGTCTCCACAGTGGACCCTGAAAGATGCATACTTTAATATCCCCATTCTACCAACACACAGAAAAGACCTGAATTTTACCTTCGAAAAACAATTTTCAGTTTCACGGTCTTACCTTTCGCTCGCCCCTTGCTCCAGTAAGAGTGGTATCTTTAACAAATTGTCTTTCAACATTCAAACTAAGAAAACAGATGACATCGCTAGAGAGTCAGAGGCTCTCTAGCGTTGTTGGAGAGTTACATGTGCTTTCTGCCCATCTGTCATGCCTCACTTCGGCAGAAACTGGATTTAAGGCTGTACTTCGGCCAAATCCAGTATTCTTACCTAAGGTGCTTTCATCATCACATGCTAACCAGCCCTTAATCATAACAGCATTTCACCCACCTCCCCACTCCTCACAGGAGAGTCGTGAGTTACATACACTTTTCCCGGTTCGGGCATTGATTGCCTGTCTTGCTGCAACAAGAACTGCTCAATCAAACAGAACAGCTTTTTTCGTGTGTTATGGGGAGAACATCAAATGGCGTGCTGTCTCGAAGCAGAGACTGGCACATTGGATTACCAATGCAGGGTCAAAATCATTCGCTACAGCAGGTAGACTAATTCCAGACGCCTTTTATAGTGACAGGTCACGTGGGTACATAAAGGGTGTGACTGTAAACATCTTTGATATTAAGCATCTCAATCAAATCGTGTGAAGGGGAAAGAGTTCCCATAGGTCATTTAGCGCTCTCTGCTAAGAGAACCAACGTTACTTCCGTGACCCAACGTTATGTCGGCTTCCAGATAATAATACGATGAAGCTAAATCTTTACATTAAAAACCAAAGTCTGATCGGGTTTTCCAGTCACTCCATTTAATTGAATGCCCTTTGATCTTCCACAATAGGACTTGGAAATATGTTAACATAGATTAGCTACATTGTTTTTGCCCGAGCAAAACCAAAAAAACGAATGGAAGTCTGATTGTGCTCATTGCTTCGAGTTCCAAATGAAATGCTGCTCTCATGGAATGGCATGCTTTGAGCTGTACCGAAAAGTGCTATTTGCATGTGAAAAATGAATGCCATATGCTGCATTTGCAATAGGCCTATTGTTTACGCTTTTGTTGGTGACCCTTTGATATCTCAATCATTTGCAGTTGTTTAAGTCTATCAATAGTGAGCGAGTTTGAGCATGTGTCAATTAGGCCTATGGAGATGTTTTGGGCCATAGGCACGAATTCGATTGAGCCATAAAATCCCCCCTTGTGGTCTTCTTAAATTAAACTTGTTTTCACTGGCTGTCCACTGGTCGCAAGAACAATGATTGATAGGCAGCTTAAACTTCCCCAATTCAACCATTATTGGGTTCAAATAAACATAATACATTTGTGAACAGCCGTCCACAACAGCCACAATCCATAAGGCACAAATAGCTAAATGAGAGAACAGCAGTGTGATTCACATCATTGCGTTATGTATAGTTGAAGTCAGAAGTTTACATTCACCTTAGTCAAATACATTTAAACTCAGTTTTTCACAATTCCTGACATTTAATCCAAGTAACAATTCCCTGCCTTAGGTCTGTTAGGATCACCACTTTATTTTAAGAATGTGAAATGTCAGAATAATAGTCGAGAGAGAGAATGATTTATTTCATCTTTTATTTCTTTCATCACATTCCCAGTGGGTCAGAAGTTTACATACACTCAATTAGTATTTGGTAGCATTGCCTTTAAATTGTTTAACTTGGGGTTTTTGCTTGCTTGTATGACATCAAAGCAGTATTATTTATAATCCTTAACGTCCATCTTTCAAAATACATAGAGTCCCCTTAAAGTACAGCATTTCCCTCACTCCGATAACAAATCTTTTTACAAAAATGCCCAATTAGCTGGAGGGATGGAAGCAACTTCTTTTCGCATGCAGTGCTTAATTTCAGAATGACTGTCAGTCAAAACCCATCAGTGCCCAAATCTCAGTGGTGTAAAGTACTTAAGTGAAAATACTTTAAAGTCCTACTTAAGTACTATTTATATTTGACAACTTTTTATTTTACTTCACTACAGTCGTGGCCAAAAGTGTTGAAAATGACACAAATATAAATTTTCACAAAGTCTGCTGCTCCCGTTTGTATGATGGCAATTTGCATATGCTCCAGAATGTTATGAAGAGTGATCAGATGAATTGCAATTAATTTCAAAGTCGCTCTTTGCCATATGCAAATGAACTAAATCCCCCCCAAAACATTTCCACTGCATTTCAGTCCTGCCACAAAAGGACCAGCTGACATCATGTCAGTGTTTCTCTCGTTAATACAGGTGTGAGTGTTGACCCTGGACAAGGCTGGAGATCACTCTGTCATGCTGAATGAGTTCGAATAACAGACTGGAAGCTTCAAAAGGAGGGTGCTGCTTGGAATCATTGTTCTTCCTCTGTCAAACACATGGTTACCTGCAAGGAAACACATGCCGTCATTGCTTTGCACAAAAAGGGTTTTACAGGCAAGGACATTGCTGCCAGTAAGATTGCGTCTAAATCAACCAGGATAGGATCATCAAGAACTTCAAGGAGAGCTGTTCAATTGTTGCGAAGAAGGCTTCAGGGCGCCCAAGAAAGTCCAGCAAGTGCCAGGACAGTCTCTTAACGTTGATTCAGCTGCGGGATAGGGGCATCACCAGTACAGAGCTTGCTCAGGAATGGCAGCAGGCAGGTGTGAGTGCATCTGCATGCACAGTGAGGCAAAGATTTTTGGAGGATGGCCTGGTGTCAAGAAGGGCAGCAAAGAAGCCACTTCTCTCCAGGAAAAACATCAGGGACAGACTGATATTCTGCAAAAGGATTAGACTGCTGAGGACTGGGGTAAAGTCATGTTCTCTGATGAATCCCCTTTCCGGTTGTTTGGGGCATCCGGAAAAAAAGCTTGTCTGGAGAAGAAAAGGTGAGCGCTACCATCAGTCCTGTGTCATGCCAACAGTAAAGCATCCTGAGACCCCTCATGTGTGGGGTTGCTTCTCAGCCAAGGGAGGGGGCTCACTCACAATTCTGCCTAAGAACACAGCCATGAATAAAGAATGGTACCAACACATCCTCCGAGAGCAACTTCTCCCAACCATCCAGGAACAGTTTGGTAACGAACAATGCCTTTTACAGCATGATGGAGCACCTTGCCATAAGGCAAAAGTGATAGCTAAGTGGTTTCGGGGAACAAAACATCGATATTTTGGGTCCGTGGCCAGGAAACTCCCCAGACCTTAATCCCATTGAGAACTTGTGGTCAAGCCTCAAGAGGCGGGTGAACAAACAAAAACCCACAAATTCTGACAAACTCCAAGCATTGATTATGCAAGAATGGGCTTCCATCAGTCAGGATGTGGCCCAGAAGTTAATTGACAGCATGCCAGGGTGGATTTCAGAGGTCTTGAAAAAAGAAGGGTCAACACTGCAAATATTGACTCTTTCCATCAACTTCATGTAATTGTCAATAAATACCTTTGACACTTATGAAATGCTTGTAATTATACTTCAGTATTCCATAGTAACATCTGACAAAAAAATATCTAAAGACACTGAAGCAGCAAACATTGTGAAAATTAATATTTGTGTCATTCTCAAAACTTTTGGCCACGACTGTACATTCCTTTAGAAAATAGTGTACTCTTTACTCCATAAATTTTTACCTGACACCCAAAAGTAGTCGTTTTATTTTGAATGCTTAGCAGGACCCTGGTCATCCCTACTGCAGACTCACTAAACACAAATGCTTGGTTTTAAAATTATGTCTGAGTGTTGGAGTGTCCCTCTGGCAATCGATAAATACAATTATTTATACTTTTACTTTTGGTACTTAAGTATATTTTAGCAATTACATTTACTTTTGATACTTAAGTATATTTAGAACCAAATACTTTTAGTAGTATTTACTGGGTGACTTTTAGTATTTTACTGGGTGACTTTTACTTTTGTCATTTTTCTATTAAGGTATCTTTTCTTTTACTCAAGTATGACAATTGCCACATCTGCAATTTTCAACCGTATACTGGTACGAGTGTAAAAAAAACTTGACGGTTAAGAATGAAGTAATACACGCTCACATTGCCCCTCATGAACGATATTGAAGGCAGCTCCCGACTTCCTGCTGACCGGGACAAACGTTGAATACTGAAGTCTTTCTGCTGTGATCTCACTGCAACTACATTGATAAAAGGCTCAACTAGGTGCAACCAGTGAGAGAATAGTCCCGAAGCGCGAAATCGGGGGTGTATAATAGCCTAGTCTTTACAAGTCTGATCTGCAATGGATTTGTTATTATAATGTTTATACTAGTATTCGTCACAGTAAACAGTGCGGTGGTCATTTCAAAATTGTATTGAGCAAAAGCTGTGTGCATGAAGGAAATAGACTCCTGGCTCAAATAGAAGCCTGTCTCTGATAAGCACAGGTTGTGAGTGAACAAATACATGCCTGTGCTATTTATGTAGTTTTACAGTATTTGTGCTGCGACGAGTTGGGCATCACCACAAACCTTTGTGAACTTTTATCACTTGGATGTTACTGCTCCCAGTGTAGCCCACAGTTGGGACAGGAGAGGGTCATTAGGCAGCGCACATTGTGAGCAATTCCCAGACTACACACATCTGGCGGGATGGAGGTCTGGGTGGTCTGACATTGGCCATTTCATTTGTATCTGTTGGGGCGGGATTTCGTGTCCCCCTACTTGTGTTGTACCGAGAGTACCCGACTGAAAGGTAAGGTAACGTTATGCCAATAACTACTGCTCCCTGAAGGCGGGAAACGAGGTACAACACCTGTTTGAAGAGCGGTACTATAATAATAATAATAATAATATATGCCATTTAGCATAAATTGAAGGAATGAATCCCAGCCTTGGGGTTATCACCTGTGGAAGGCGGCGCTCCCAGCGAGTCACAAGTCCTTCAGTTCGAAGTCACGAGAGTACGACTCCCCACGGTTGTGTTGTACATCCTTTCCTCCCTTCATGGAACAATAGTTGAAGTCATAATGTTACGTTCTCAGTGCGCGTCAGTGTGTGTATGTCTACCTGCATGTGGGCGTGCGTGCATTGGCTTGACTTTCCTCCCTTACCGAGTCAGTACACAGCACACTCTGATAATCTACAACTCTTGTCAGCCTGTGGCGCTGTGTATTGTAAAGAATAACTCTGACTTGCTACCCAGGTGTCAACTGTCAAGCATCGGCGCAGTGCACAATTACAAGGCAGTAGTCCTAACGATGTGCTTGCCCCCTGTGCCAGCACGCCTTTCCTACCCATTAACCTGTCAATTAGAGTTCAACTGGGAGTAGCAGGGAAGAAGCGTGGGGTGGGGGCACAGTCTTTTGGGGCATCATGTAGAGTGACTGGTCCATGTATTCTCCCACTCTCCTCTCTCTTTCTTTCTCTTTCTCTCTGGGGAGCCTGACGGTGATTGAGACCCCCTCCTGGTGCTTTCTCTCTCTCCGCTCTCTCACTATATTGCTCCCTCTCTCCTGTCTCTCTTCTCCCCACTGGACATGGTCCTTCGCCTCCTCCTCTCTCTCTCCTGTCTCCTTCCCTTTGTCTGCTCTAACGAGCTTGGAGTGTTTCTCTCGGGAGAGGGCACTCAGATGGGGGGAAGAGGATGGAGAGGGGGGTTGGAGCAAAGAGAGGTGGGTGGGTTCTTCTGTACTCATTGATAATCAGGTCTCATCGGCAGGCCAGCGGTCAAACAGTACAGGCTGCCTGCATCTTTCCCTGCATCACTAATCCCTCCAACATGGCTGGCTGCACTCGTGTCAGGTTCCCCCCCTCTCACCTCCGCGGTAATGCATCTCAAAAAGGCCTGTTCCACACACGGACACACACATACGTGCACACGCATGGACATACTCACTCATGCATATACACGCGCGCACACACACACATTCATGCATGAGCACACACTCACTCATACAGATGCCAGTGGGCCTGTCATGCCAAATAGTGTCCCCCTGCAAAAAAAAGTGTCCCCCCCTATGTCACAATGGGATTTGATGAGTTCTATCTTCCGTTGCTAGTGCTGTTACTAGAACTTGCAACATTTTGACCGGCCTACCTAATGAACCAAAGCATCCTTTGCAATGCTGGTTGCTTGGTTTAAAATGTACCTCGTACCAGTGGCATAGGACAGAGGATGCGGTCAGTTCTCGTTCTATTTCACCTCATAAGCGCCTGCCCAGTCTGTGCAAAATTATTACCTCAGAATTGCTTTCCAAGGAAGGTGTTTTTGACGGTGACTACCTAAGAGAACACGTTCTTTACCATATAGGTGTCTTTATATACGACATATTGTTAAATAAGAATAAGTAATTTAAGCTGTCACGTCCTGACCTTAGTTCCTTTTTTATGTCTCTGTTTTAGTTTGGTCGGGGCGTGAGTTGGGGTGGGCATTCTATGTTGTGTAGTCTAGGTTTTGTATTTCTGTGTTTGGCCTGGTAAGGTTCCCAATCAGAGGCAGCTGTCGATCGTTGTCTCTGATTGAGAACCACACTTAGGCAGCCTGTTTTCCCACTATGCTTTGTGGGTAGTTGTTTTCTGTGTCTGTGTTTTCCATACAGAACTGTTTCGGTTTTTCATTTATTTCTCTTGTATTTTTGTTTTCTGTGTTCAGTTTAATAAATACATTAGGGACACTTACCACGCTGCACAGTGGTCCGATATTTCATACTCCTCGTCAGAGGAAGAAGAAAATCGTTACACTAGCTAGCCAGACAGTTTTATTTAGCTAACGTTAGCTAGCTAGCTAGCTGTTATTGTAGCTTTCTGTTTGTATATAGCTTGCACTTCAATGGCATCCCTCGAGGAGATTTTATTTTATCTTTCCAACCAGGCAAAGTACTATGACACTGATGTCGACAAGAAGTGCAACATTCGTAGGGGGCAGAGAAATTTAGCGTTAAGCAATTAACTTCTATCAGATACCTGGACGGATTTAGATTTGTACAACCATTTTCCATTTAGCTAGTTCGTGATCTACATGTTGCTAGTTATACATATAACGTCAACTCACCCCATTCCGCACAAATGTGCGCAACCGCAACATTCAAACGAGGCTGCAAAGGAAACTAATGGGACTGTAGCGACTGTGTTGACGTCAAAATCGGGGCTGGGAACTAGGTTTCTATTCAAGCGTTGATCGACATGGTAATATTCCGGTTCCGGTTGGAGCGAGTGGTCGCATCTGCACGTCGCTCCAACGGGTAGTATAACTTTTTCATTATATTTCATTATATCACAACGGTTTGATTTGTCTTATCTTAGCAATTTCTTCTCAGCTAGCTACATAGCCGTCTTTGTATCAAAAGATAATTGCGTAATTATCGTATTTCGCCGTCCTAACGTAGTCTTCACTAGTCTTCACTAGCCAGCTAGCTAACGTCCACTGATTAGCTGCACTGGAGAAACTGTTACACTCAACTGAACGACTTGATTAGTTTAGTGTCAGCTAGCTACATAGCTGTCTTTGCTGTCTTCGTATCATCGTATCATCGTATCCAAGATAATTGTGTTGTTTAGGTTTAGAGTGTGTAGTCTTAGAGTGATTATCTTAATTTACCGAGGTTAGCTAGCCAGCTATTTGTCGTCCTTAACGTAGGTGACTCTGCTAGCTAGCCAACAGCTAGCCAACGCTAGCCAACGTCTTCTGAATAGAACTCAACTACCCGGTCGCATTCACAGGTTGTATCACATTTTCACTTCATTTTCATTACAGTACAACGGTTTGATTTGTTTGATCGTAGCTAGCTACTTAGCTAGCTACATAGCCGTCTTTGTATCAAAGATAATTGTGTAGTCTAGAGCGATTTTCTAGGTTCGCTAGCCATCTATTGTCGTTCTTTTAACGCAACGTAACGTAAACAACACTGCTAGCTAGCCTGCTAGCCCCGAATAGCAACACTGCAGAAACTATTACACTCAACGGAACGACTTGATTAGTGTAGTGTCAACAACGCACCCACTGCCAGCTGGCCTACTTCAGCAGTACTGTATCATTTTAATCATTTTAGTCAATAAGATTCTTGCTACGTAGCTTAACTTTCTGAACATTCGAGACGTGTAGTCCACTTGTCATTCCAATCTCCTTTGCATTAGCGTAGCCTCTTCTGTAGCCTGTCAACTATGTGTCGGTTTATCCCTGTTCTCTCCTCTCTGCACAGACCATACAAACGCTCCTCACCGCGTGGCCGCGGCCACCCTACTCTGGTGGTCCCAGCGCGCACGACCCACGTGGAGTTCCAGGTCTCCGGTAGCCTCTGGAACTGCCAATCTGCGGTCAACAAGGCAGAGTTCATCTCAGCCCATGCCTCCCTCCAGTCCTCGACTTCTTGGCCCTGACGGAAACATGGATCACCACAGACAACACTGCTACTCCTACTGCTCTCTCTTCGTCCGCCCACGTGTTCTCGCACACCCCGAGAGCGTCTGGTCAGCGGGGTGGTGGCACCGGGATCCTCATCTCTCCCAAGTGGTCATTCTCTCTTTCTCCCTTACCCATCTGTCTATCGCCTCCTTTGAATTCCATGCTGTCACAGTCACTAGCCCTTTCAAGCTTAACATCCTTATCATTTATCGCCCTCCAGGTTCCCTCGGAGAGTTCATCAATGAGCTTGATGCCTTGATAAGCTCCTTTCCTGAGGACGGCTCACCTCTCACAGTTCTGGGCGACTTTAACCTCCCCACGTCTACCTTTGACTCTTTCCTCTCTGCCTCCTTCTTTCCACTCCTCTCCTCTTTGACCTCACCCTCTCACCTTCCCCCCTACTCACAAGGCAGGCAATACGCTCGACCTCATCTTTACTAGATGCTGTTCTTCCACTAACCTCATTGCAACTCCCCTCCAAGTCTCCGACCACTGCCTTGTATCCTTTTCCCTCTCGCTCTCATCCAACACCTCCCACACTGCCCCTACTCGGATGGTATCGCGCCGTCCCAACCTTCGCTCTCTCTCCCCCCGCTACTCTCTCCTCTTCCATCCTATCATCTCTTCCCTCCGCTCAAACCTTCTCCCACCTATCTCCTGATTCTGCCTCCTCAACCCTCCTCTCCTCCCTCTCTGCATCCCTTGACTCTCTATGTCCCCTATCCTCCAGGCCGGCTCGGTCCTCCCCTCCCGCTCCGTGGCTCGATGACTCATTGCGAGCTCACAGAACAGGGCTCCGGGCAGCCGGCGGAAATGGAGGAAAACTCGCCTCCCTGCGGACCTGGCATCCTTTCACTCCCTCCTCTCTACATTTTCCTCCTCTGTCTCTGCTGCTAAAGCCACTTTCTACCACGCTAAATTCCAAGCTTCTGCCTCTAACCCTAGGAAGCTCTTTGCCACCTTCTCCTCCCTCCTGAATCCTCCGCCCCCTCCCCCCTCCTCCCTCTCTGCAGATGACTTCGTCAACCATTTTGAAAAGAAGGTCGACGACATCCGATCCTCGTTTGCTAAGTCAAACGACACCGCTGGTTCTGCTCACACTGCCCTACCCTATGCTCTGACCTCTTTCTCCCCTCTCTCTCCAGATGAAATCTCGCGTCTTGTGACGGCCGGCCGCCCAACAACCTGCCCGCTTGACCCTATCCCCTCCTCTCTTCTCCAGACCATTTCCGGAGACCTTCTCCCTTACCTCACCTCGCTCATCAACTCATCCCTGACCGTTGGCTACGCCCTTCCGTCTTCAAGAGAGCGAGAGTTGCACCCCTTCTGAAAAAACCTACACTCGATCCCTCCGATGTCAACAATTACAGACCAGTATCCCTTCTTTCTTTTCTCTCCAAAACTCTTGAACGTGCCGTCCTTGGCCAGCTCTCCCGCTATCTCTCTCTGAATGACCTTCTTGATCCAAATCAGTCAGGTTTCAAGACTAGTCATTCAACTGAGACTGCTCTCCTCTGTATCACGGAGGCGCTCCGCACTGCTAAAGCTAACTCTCTCTCCTCTGCTCTCATCCTTCTAGATCTATCGGCTGCCTTCGATACTGTGAACCATCAGATCCTCCTCTCCACCCTCTCCGAGTTGGGCATCTCCGGCGCGGCCCACGCTTGGATTGCGTCCTACCTGACAGGTCGTTCCTACCAGGTGGCGTGGCGAGAATCTGTCTCCTCACCACGCGCTCTCACCACTGGTGTCCCCAGGGCTCTGTTCTTGGCCCTCTCCTATTCTCGCTATACACCAAGTCACTTGGCTCTGTCATAACCTCACATGGTCTCTCTTATCATTGCTATGCAGACGACACACAATTAATCTTCTCCTTTCCCCCTTCTGATGACCAGGTGGCGAATCGCATCTCTGCATGTCTGGCAGACATATCAGTGTGGATGACGGATCACCACCTCAAGCTGAACCTCGGCAAGACGGAGCTGCTCTTCCTCCCGGGGAAGGACTGCCCGTTCCATGATCTCGCCATCACGGTTGACAACTCCACTGTGTCCTCCTCCCAGAGCGCCAAGAACCTTGGTGTGATCCTGGACAACACCCTGTCGTTCTCAACTAACATCAAGGCGGTGGCCCGTTCCTGTAGGTTCATGCTCTACAACATCCGCAGAGTACGACCCTGCCTCACACAGGAAGCGGCGCAGGTCCTAATCCAGGCACTTGTCATCTCCCGTCTGGATTACTGCAACTCGCTGTTGGCTGGGCTCCCTGCCTGTGCCATTAAACCCCTTCAACTCATCCAGAACGCCGCAGCCCGTCTGGTGTTCAACCTTCCCAAGTTCTCTCACGTCACCCCGCTCCTCCGTTCTCTCCACTGGCTTCCAGTTGAAGCTCGCATCCGCTACAAGACCATGGTGCTTGCCTACGGAGCTGTGAGGGGAACGGCACCTCAGTACCTCCAGGCTCTGATCAGGCCCTACACCCAAACAAGGGCACTGCGTTCATCCACCTCTGGCCTGCTCGCCTCCCTACCACTGAGGAAGTACAGCTCCCGCTCAGCCCAGTCAAAACTGTTCGCTGCCCTGGCCCCCCCAATGGTGGAACAAACTCCCTCACGACGCCAGGACAGCGGAGTCAATCACCACCTTCCGGAGACACCTGAAACCCCACCTCTTTAAGGAATACCTAGGATAGGTTAAGTAATCCCTCTCACCCCACCCCCCCCCTAAGTTTTAGATGCACTATTGTTAAGTGACTGTCCCACTGGATGTCATAAGGTGAATGCACCAATTTGTAAGTCGCTCTGGATAAGAGCGTCTGCTAAATGACTTAAATGTAAATGTAAATGTAAATGTAAATGTAATGGACCCTCCGTTACATCTTGACGTGTCATGTCGTAACGTACAGCACGCATAAAGCAACTATTTCTGTCTCTCCACCAGGTGTAGCACTTCTTTCTTCTTTAAAAACAAGAAATGGACAGTGACGGGGGTTAGTGGGGGATACCTAGTCATTTTGTTCGTCATCATTGCATGCGATCATCATTCTCAAAGCCTCTGTTTACCTCTAAGATCACTTTAGCACCGCCCTAAAAACCCCATTCAAAATGGACACAAACCTTCAAATAGGTATGTAATGACACATTATATAAACTCTTTATAGTGTTTTATTTACATTTTAGAGGCGATAAGGTGATAAGTTGGACAGGTCGAGTGAAAAAAAGCAATTTTCCCACACATCTCTCCTTCTCACTATCACGCATTAGTTTCGCTTCCCCACCCGCCATTTTTAAAAAGACCCGACGGGGCTAATTGCCTGCTTGAATTATGCGGAAACGGGCAGCGTTTAGGTCATGTAATTGTTTCTGTTGGAAAGGGGAGAAATTGTGCTTTACAATGGTATTGACATTACAGTTGATCTGGAAGTATTAAGTTTTTGGGGCGCTAAAATAAGGGCAATTGTACGGACCAAGGCGATGTACGAGTTTACATGAGTTTACGTTAGTTATGTGTCTGTCATATTGAGGTATCTAACTCTAAGTTAAACCTGATCAATAAAATGGATAGGTGTAGGCAATTATGGTAATTCCAAATGCCCTTAACTAGGTGTCTTTGCCAGACAGACACAGACAAACAAAGAAAGAGAGATGGGGAGAGGAAGAAAGTGAGAAGGAAAGGATGAAAGTGAGAGAGAGAAAGGTGGGAAGAGAGTGGAATACAAAGAGAAACAGAGAGAGAAAGACAGCAGTGTAAATGTACTTAGACTTGAGTATTTCAACAACTCTTCCCTTCCAACTTGTTAGGCAATCATATGTACCTACGGCGGAAGGATGGCCAGCCACACAGGAGGGTGATTTTAACTAAGGAGGAGAAGGAGCCCGTGCTGACCGAGATGCATGCTGGCCATTTCAGAGTGAAGCACATGATTGCCAATATCAACCTACGCTTCTTCTGGCGTGGAATTGTCAAGGAGGTGGACAGCTGGGCAAGTGAAATAACCTTTTGTTTATCAATCACATTCTATTATATCTGAAATTATTATGAATTCAATTTGTCACTTTGTGCTTAAAGGTCAGTACCCTGTCTAGCCTGCCAGAAGTTTGAAAGGGTGAAGACTGTGGCTCCGGAGTTGAAGCCCATCTAAGTTGATTCACCATGGCAATGGTCGGTCAGTGTCAAATTCAAATTTTGCCCTGATAAGTTGTTTTGTAATGGTTGCTTAATTTGACCACAGCAGAGTTCAATATTCTAGAATGCGTGTGTGTGTCAGTATCCTTACAAACATGAACATGTTTGACAGGTACCAGGAACGGTGGAAGGACAACCTGAAGGTAATTCTCTTTGCACACAACAGTAGTGTCCAGGCCTCCACCGAGTACTCTCCATATCGCTTGCTGTACGGACGGGATCCACATTGCATATACTGTAGTCGTCAATTTGTGATTGAGTTAGTGTTGTTGTTGTTTGTCTATTGCTATTGCTATTTTTGTTCAACGTGCTTTCAGATCACTGAAACCCCACCTGATGTGGTGGAAGTTGTTGATCCAGATCAGAAAGCCTTCGAGGACCACCTTCAGATACGGACTGAGAAGGATGTGGAGGTTATTGACCTGGCAAAAATGATTGTCCGCTGTTAATTTATTTTCTGGCCCTCCATGAGATATGTATTTGTGATATGAAATATATTTGCATTTATTCCTGTTATCAATCAAGCTGACTGAACATTGACAGGGCGCAGGAGAAACAGAAGGAGAGCTACCAGAGGAGAATCAAGAGAGAGTCCAAGTGCTTAGACATACAGGTGAATTACTTAGTTTGGAAGAAGGACGAAAGGAAGGCGAGACCTGGGAAACCTCACTGCTCCTTCGCTTCTAGCTGTGGTCACCATCCATTAAGATGAAAATACAAATCTCAGATAACTATTTGCATTTGCACACAAAATAACCTGGAGCTAGTTTTAGTTTCCTGATATTTTTCTCTGTCTTCCTAGGGTTACCTCAGTGGAAGCAGACAATCTTCTCCAGTTGGAGCAGCTGGATGGTCGACCACTGAAAGCCCCTACACCCTACACTTCGGTGAAGACCAATAGACAAAGTATGTTAAGTTAAGCTTTAGGACCATCGGTTGTCCGAGCCTCCCAGGAAGTATCCCATCCACTAAAGCCAGCGAGTTCGGATCAGTCAGATTCTCTATGCTCTGAGTCGGAGGGGGACCAGCTTGCGGTAGACTATACCTTCCAAAACTGTCGAAAAGTACATACAGTTGAAGTCGTAAGTTTACATACACTTAGGTTGCAGTCATTAAAACTTGTTTTTCAACCACTCCACAAATTTCTTGTTAACAAATTATAGTTTTGTCAAGTCGGTTAGGACATCTACTTTGTGCATGACACAAGTCATTTTTCCAATTTTTTTTACAGATCGATTATTTCACTTATAATTCACTTTTAGCACAATTCCAGTGGGTCAGAAGTTTACAGACACTAAGTTGTACATCCCACCCAGACAGCACCCACCTCCTCTATATTCCACACACCAGAATTCAGTATTTTAGTCGATTATTGCCATGTCAGTGTACAAAACAAATCTGTGAAAATAAACTATACCCCAAGTAATCACAGCTGTTTCTCTGGCGCTGGACGTGGACCTCACTCCACCATAGCTGTTTCACAGCTGTCTAAGGTATCCCTTGATGGTATTTGTTAGTTACATATTATTCATTGTTGTTTCCTAGGACCTACAATAGATATTCAACCGCAAGGGTATTCTAATGAGCTATGCAAGATAGAATAAAAATGTATCACAATAGAGCAGTTGTGTAAAGTACTTAGTTAGAAATACTTTAAAGTACTACTTAAGTCATTTTTTTAGGTATCTGTACTTTACTATTCATATTGTTGACAACTTTTACTTTTACTTCACTTACATTCCTAAAGAAAAAAAAAAAAAAAAAGAACTTTTTACTCCATACATTTGACCTGACACTCAAAAGTACTCGTTACATTTTGAATTCATAGCACGACAGGAAAATGGACCAATTCACACACTTAATCAAGACAACACATAGTCATCCCTTCTACCTCTGATCTGGCGGACTCACTAAACACCAATGCATCTTTTGTAAATGATGTCTGAGTCTTGGAGTGCGCCCCTGGCTATTGATACATTTTAAAAACAAGAAAATGGTGCCGCCTGCTTTGCTTAATAGAAGGAATTCAAAATTATTTTTACTTTTTTTTGATAGTTAAGTATATTTTAGCAATTACATTTACTTTTGATACTTAAGTATATTTATAACCAAATACTTTTAGACTTTTACGCAAGTAAATAATATTATTTCAGTGTAGATTTGTATTTGTATTTATTAAGGATCCCCATTGGCTGCGGACAACGGATTTTGAAGAGACCTTGGTGGCATGTCTTGTGGGGTATGTATGGGTGTCCGAGCTGCGTGCTAGTAGTTTAAACAGACACCTTGGTGCATTCAGCATGTCAAACACTTCGTACAAAAACAAGTAGTGATGAAGTCAATCTCTCCTCCACTTTGACCCATGAGAGATGTACATGCATATTATTAATGTTAGCTCTCTGTGTACATTTAAGGGCCAGCCTTGCTGCCCTGTTCTGAGACAATTGTAATTTTCGGAGGACCCTCTTTGTGGCACTTGACGACACGACTGAACAGTAGTCCAAGTGCGACAACACTAGAGCCAAAACTAAAGGCAGAGTAAAGCTTTATTATGGACAGACATTCTCCCCATCATAGCTACTGTTGTATCACCATGTTTTGACCATGACAGTTGCAGTGATTTCACTCGATGTAGTAGCTGACGTGTATAGTGTTGAGTCATCTGCATACATAGACACATTGGCTTAACTCAAGGCCAGTGGCATGTCATTAATAAAGATTGAAAAATAGTATGTGGCCTAGACAGCTGCCCTGGAGAATTCCTGATTCGACCTAGATTATGTTGGAGAGACTTCCATTGAAGAACACCCTCTGTGTTCTGTTAGACAGGTAACTCTTTATCCACATTATAGCAGGGGGTGTAAAGTCATAAAACCAACGTTTTTCCATCAGCAGACTATGATCGATAATGTCAAAAGCCTCACTGAAGTCTAACAAAACAGCTCCCACAATTATTTTATAATCGATTTCTCTCAGCCAATCATCAGTCATTTGTGTAAGTGTCGTGTTTGTTGAATGATCTTCCCTATAAGCATGCTAAAAGTCTGTTGTCAATTTGTTTAAATCAAATCACATTTATTTATATAGCCCTTCGTACATCAGCTGATATCTCAAAGTGCTGTACAGAAACCCAGCCTAAAACCCCAAACAGCAAGCAATGCAGGTGTAGAAACACGGTGGCTAGGAAAAACTCCCTAGAAAGGCCAAACCCTAGGAAGAAACCTAGAGTGGAACCAGGCTATGATGGGTGGCCAGTCCTCTTCTGGCTGTGCCGGGTGGAGATTATAACAGAACATGGCCAAGATGTTCAAATGTTCATAAATGACCAACATGGTCAAATAATAATAATCACAGTAGTTGGGTGGGTGCAGAAAGTTAGTACCTCAGGAGTAATGTCAGTTGGCTTTTCGTAGCCGATCATTAAGAGTTTCTCTACCACTCCTTCTGTCTCTAGAGAGTTGAAAACAACAGGTCTGGGACAGGTAGGACGTCCGGTGAACAGGTCAGGATTCCATAGTTGCAGGCAGAACAGTTGAAACTGGAGCAGCAGCACGGCCAGGTGGACTGGGGACAGCAAGGAGTCATCATGCCAGGTAATCCTGAGGCATGGTCCTAGAGCTCAGGTCCTCCGAGAGAGAGAAAGAAAGAGAGAAAGAGAGAATTAGAGAAAGCATACTTAAATTCACACAGGACACGGGATAAACCATCAGAAGTACTCCAGATATAACAAACTGACCCTATCCCCCCGACACATAAACTACTGAAGCATAAATAATGGAGGCTGAGACAGGAGGGGTCAGGAGACACTGTGGCCCCATCCGATGATACAAACAGGAAGGATATAACCCCACCCACTTTGCCAAAGCACAGCCCCCACACCACTAGAGGGATATCTTCAATCACCAACTTACCATCCTGAGACAAGGCCGAGTATAGCCCACAAAGATCTCCGCCACGGCACAACCCAAGGGGGGGGGGGGGCAACCCAGACAGGAAGATCACGTCAGTGACTCAACCCACCAGTAAGCCTGTGATTCAGCCCCTGTAATAGGGTTAGAGGCAGAGAATCCCAGTGGAAATAGGGGAACCGGCCAGGCAGAGACAGCAAGGGCAGTTCGTTGCTCCAGAGCCTTTCTGTTCACCTTCACACTTCTGGGCAAGACTACACTCAATCATATGACCCACTGAAGAGATGAGTCTTCTGTAAAGACCTAAAGGTTGAGACCGAGTCTGCGTCTCTCACATGGGTAAGCAGACCATTCCATAAAAATTGAGCTCTATAGGAGAAGGCCCTGCCTCCAGCTGTTTGCTTCGAAATTCTAGGGACAATTAAGAGGCCTGCGTCTTGTGACCGTAGCGTACGTGTAGGTATGTACGGCAGGACCAAATCAGAAAGATAGGTAGGAGCAAGCCCATGTAATGCTTTGTAGGTTAGCAGTAAAACCTTGAAATCAGCCCTTGCCTTAACAGGAAGCCAGTGTAGGGAGGCTAGCACTGGAGTAATATTATCCATTTGTTTGGTTCTAGTCAGGATTCTAGCAGCCGTATTTAGCACTAACTAAAGTTTATTTAGTGCTTTATCCGGGTAGCCGGAAAGTAGAGCATTGCAGCAGTCTAACCTAGAAGTAACACAAGCATGGATACATTTTTCTGCATCATTTTTGTACAGTAAGTTTCTGATTTTTGCAATGTTACGTAGATGGAAAAAAACTGTCCTTGAAACAGTCTTGATATGTTCGTCAAAAGAGAGATAAGGGTCCAGAGTAACGTCGAGGTCCTTCACAGTTTTATTTGAGACGACTGTACAACCATCAATATTAATTGTCAGATTCAACAGAAGGTCTCTTTGTTTCTTGGGACCTTGAACAAGCATCTCTGTTTTGTCCAAGTTTAAAAGTAGAATGTTTGCAGCCATCCAATTTTGGGGCTTCACCATGTTTCATTGAAATATAAAGCTGTGTGTCATCCGCATAGCAGTGAAAGTTAACATTATGTTTTTGAATGACATCCCCAAGAGGTAAAATATATAGTGAAAACAATAGTGGTCCTAAAACGGAACCTTGAGGAACACCAAAATTTACAGTTGATTTGTCAGAGGACAAACTATTCACAGGGAAAAACAAATATCTTTCCGACAGATAAGATCTAAACCAGGCCAGAACTTGTCCGTGTAGACCAATTTGGGTTTCCAATCTCTCCAAAAGAATGTGGTGATCGATGGTATCAAAAGCAGCACAAATGTCTAGGAACACGAGGACAGATGCAGAGCCCCGGTCTGATGCCATTAAAAGGTAATTTACCACCTTCACAAGTGCCGTCTCAGTGCTATGACGGGGTCTAAAACCAGACTGAAGCATTTTGTGCACATTGTTTGTCTTCAGGAAGGCAGTGAGTTGCTGCGCAACAGCTTTTTCAATGTTTTTGAGAGGAATGGAAGATTCAATATAGGCTGATTCGTTTTTTAATATTGTCTGGATCAAGGTTTGGCTTTTTCAAGAGAGGCTTTATTACTGCCACTTTTAGTTTAGTTTAGTTTAGTGAACATCCGGTAGATAGAGAGTCATTTATTATGTTCAACATAGGAGGGCCAAGCACAAGAAGCAGCTCTTTCAGTAGTTTAGTTGGAATAGGGTCCAGTATGCAGCTTGAAGGTTTAGAGGCCATGATTATTTTTATCATTGTGTCAAGAGATATAGTACTAAAACACTGTGTCTCTCTTGATCCTAGGTCCTGGCAGAGTTGTGCAGACTCAGGACAACTGAGCTTTGAAGAAATACGCAGATTTAAAAAGGCGTCCGTAATTTGCTTTCTAATAATCATGATCTTTTCCTCAAAGAAGTTCATGAATTTATTACTGCTGATGTGAAAGCCATCTTCACTTGGGGAATGCTGCTTTTTAGTTAGCTTTACGACAGTAAAATAGCATTGTACCTGGTCAAAAGTTATTTCTCCAAACGCTTACTTAGGGTTTGTAACTGGCTGACTGGTCAGCTATTTGAGCTAGTAAAGAGGGCTGTACTATTCTTGGGTAGTGGAATTACTTTTGCTTCCCTCCCTCCACACACTTTCTAGTAGGCTTAGATTGACGATATGGCAAATAGGAGTGGCAATCGTCTGCTATTATCCTCAGTAATTTTCCATTCAAGTTGTCAGACCCCGGTGGCTTGTCATTGTTAATTGACAACAATTATTTTTTCACCTCTTCCACACTCACTTTACAGAATTCAAAATTACAATGCATGTCTCTCATAATTTGATCAGTTATACTTGGATGTGTAGTGTCAGCGTTTGTTGCTGACATGTCATGCCTAAATTTGCTAATCTTGCCAATGAAAAAATCATTATAGTATTTGGCAATATCAGTGGGTTTTGTGATGAATGAGCCATCTGATTCAATTGAATGATGGAATTGAATTAGCCTTTTTGCCCAAAATGTAATTTAAAGTGCTCCAAAGCTTTTTATTGTCATTCTTTATATAATTTATCTTTGTTTCATAGTATAGTTTCTTCTTCTTTGTATTCAGTTTAGTCACATGATTTCTCCATTTGCAGTACGTTTGCCAATCGGTTGTGCAGCCAGACTTATTTGCCATTCCTTTTGCTTCAGCCCTCTCGACCATACAATTTTTCAATTCCTTATCAATCCACGGGGATTAAACAGTTTTTACAGTCATTTTCTTAATGGGTGCATGGTTATTAGTAACTGGTATAATGGTTGCTCCTCATTACACAGCACAGACCAACAAATATTCTTTACATCAACAACATCGGAATCACTACAAAACGTATTGTATGACCGAGCCTTTGGAACTTTGGTTTTCCTAGATATGGCTACTATATTGTGATCACTACATCCGATGGATTTGGTTACTGCTTTAAACACATTTCTGCATGATGACGATGACAAGGTGGGGATACATCCATCAAGCCCGAGCGACCACAACAGTTGAGAATGAGAAAGTTTCATTTAGCTTTTTCCCACAAGTTCGCACAGTATTGAAATTTGTTTGTTAAGGATAGACTCCTCATTCCTGGAAACCTTCCACAAGCAAACTGTTGACACATTGGAACTCCGGATTGTCAATATTGTCCCGGACAAGAGCGTAATATACAGCTTCTACGGCGCTGGAAACGTTTGTTAGCTTTTCCAGGTGAAGCGGGCTCCATTGCAACCTAGCTAGCTAGTTGGTAGCAGGTGTTGACACACATTCTTATCAACAAAGTAAAAATAAAACAAAATAAAACGTTGGAAACAAAACAGGCCGAAATAACAGGTTGAGGCGCAGCCTTGCTTGTATAACTCGCAAATATCAGCCTTGCTTGTATAACTCGCAAATATCAGCCTTGCTTGTATAACTCGCAAATATCAGCCTTGCTTGTATAACTCGCAAATATCAGCCTTGCTTGTATAACTCGCAAATATCAGCCTTGCTTGTATAACTCGCAAATATCAGCCTTGCTTGTATAACTCGCAAATATCAGCCTTGCTTGTATAACTCGCAAATATCAGCCTTGCTTGTATAACTCGCAAATATCAGCATTGCTTGTATAACTCGCAAATATCAGCCTTGCTTGTATAACTCGCAAATATCAGCCTTGCTTGTATAACTCGCAAATATCAGCCTTGCTTGTATAACTCGCAAATATCAGCCTTTGCTTGTATAACTCGCAAATATCAGCCTTGCTTGTATAACTTGCAAATATCAGCCTTGCTTGTATAGGGGGGGGGGTGGAAATAACGTCCTTTAGGCTGTAATAATCTCCATAATTCGAATCATTAGGTCATCACACTGTTGATATAGCAATGGGCACTAATAGTTTATTGAATCCATTGTGACGCAGGGGGGGGGGGGGGGCACTTTTTGCCTGAGGGACATTATTTGGCATGACAGGCCCATTCAGAGGCTCAAAGGTTTGCCCTCCAACTTGTTTTAGCGAGAACATTCAAATAAAAAAATTGATGAACAAAACACTGAATGAACAGGACAAAACTATGAATGAAATCTGTGGTTGTATGCGTAATCGCACACAAATCAAGTACAAACAAATGTTAATAAGTCTCCAACTGCAGAAACATATACTGTATCCCACCCTCCTCCCCCGACACACACACACCCAAGAAAAGGTGTGATCAAGGCTCTGCTCTGAATGTTCACTCAACTAAAGGAACAGGGTCTGGGGCTCCCGTGGGCCCCAGCAAATCTGGATGTACCTTCTGCATTATTAATGCAATGTAGACAATGCATTATGCAAGATCGCTGGGCTGGGGAGGCCTGGGGCGACGCTCGGCCAGGCAGGCAGGCAGGCAGGAAGCAGGCAGGCAGGGAGGAGGGAGGGAGGGAGGCAAGCAGGTTACTGTGGGTAAGTTTCTTAAGTGGAGGATTGGATGCTTTATCACCTCCACAGGCCTGGCTGATTCTTGTGTTTTGCCTCTCGCTAGCTGCTGTGGCTGCTTGCTGGCTGTGTGCAGTGATTTCGTCAATTGATAAGCATATTCCTACTTTTAATCCACGACCTGTCATGAACCAATTTAACCTTGACACACTCCTATAGCTAGGAAATACATTATGCAGTTTTAACCCTGTAGACAAAAATAGTCTATTTTTCTGATAGGAAACAAATAACCCCAAATATTATTTTCTTTTCTTATTCTGGCGAGGGAACAATTTGTTGAATTTATTGTGCATGTACACATGCAGACATGTTACATAAATGAAAAGGGAAAGTAACCTTTTATAATGTAGGAGAGTCTATTGTTGTCATAGTCTACCACGTGTGTTAACAAAACCATTCCAAAAGGACAAGGGATCGAGGTCACCAGTGCTAGCCAGATAGTTTCTCACATAGAAACACACACATGGCACACGGACACACACGCAGTCATGCACACACACACAGGCAGACATATTATTTCCACTTGAAAACTGTCTCTGAACTTTGGGTGACCCTACCTCAGAGCATATACAAATCCAACCGAAAAGAGAACCACCCCACCCCACCCCACCCCACCCCTACCCTCTCTTGCTTGCTTGCTCTCAGCCCCTCAACTCTTTGCTAGTATAGCCTTGAGTGACTTACACAGTTTCCCCATTACTCTGGAGAAGAAAAAAACGCCGCCACAAAGCGCAGGTTAGAGATGGCACAGGTTGTTTTTCTTATATATAAACGCTGCCACAAAGAGCAGGTTAGAGATGGCACAGGTTGTTTTTCTTCTATATAAACGCCACCACAAAGAGCAGGTTAGAGATGGCACAGGTTGTTTTTCTTCTATATAAACGCTGCCACAAAGAGCAGGTTAGAGATGGCACAGGTTGTTTTTCTTCTATATAAACGCTGCCACAAAGAGCAGGTTAGAGATGGCACAGGTTGTTTTTCTTCTATATAAACGCCACCACAAAGAGCAGGTTAGAGATGGCACAGGTTGTTTTTCTTCTATATAAACGCCACCACAAAGAGCAGGTTAGAGATGGCACAGGTTGTTTTTCTTCTATATAAACGCCGCCACAAAGAGCAGGTTAGAGATGGCACAGGTTGTTTTTCTTCTATATAAACGCCACCACAAAGAGCAGGTTAGAGATGGCACAGGTTGTTTTTCTTCTATATAAACGCTGCCACAAAGAGCAGGTTAGAGATGGCACAGGTTGTTTTTCTTCTATATAAACGCTGCCACAAAGAGCAGGTTAGAGATGGCACAGGTTGTTTTTCTTCTATATAAACGCTGCCACAAAGCGCAGGTTAGAGATGGTTAGAGATGGCACAGGTTGTTTTTCTTCTATATAAACGCTACCACAAAGTGCAGGTTAGAGATGGCACAGGTTGTTTTTCTTCTATATAAACGCTGCCACAAAGCGCAGGTTAGAGATGGTTAGAGATGGCAGTAAAAGGTAGGTCAATTGTCTTTGCTCAAAGAGGGTCATAGAATATCAGTCATACCCACTGCAGACATCTACCTTCAAACAAAAGGAAATCCTCAAAAAGGATGAAGACAAAGGCGATCGAGGCAGGTAGCCAAGTGTTTGGGCCAGTGATGTTGTGTGTGGAGAGATTAGTGCTTTTTAGGTGGGTTCCGTTTTGGTTTGATCACATTTTTTTATATACTATATATATATATTAAATGCATTATGAAATAATCACATAAAAAAATGCTTTTTAATGGAAATTCCAAAGCCAAAAATAGTGAACATTCAATTGCCAAAACAATGAAAATATTCTATTGTCTCTGTCATCATCTCTGCTCAGGCTGTAGCAGCCAAACAGCAAGACAACGTTCTCTGTGCTCCCCATACTGTACTGTCTTTAGTCATATTATTTAGCTAGACTAGCCTTCCTAAGCACGCTGCAGAGCTGTCTGACAAAATCATTTGACTAGTTCTTTAAAGTAGATAAGACATACTTGAACTATCTCTCTCATTGTTGTGTTGTGTACATTCCTCTCTCATGTTGTCTGTGTGTATCTAGCCTAACATAGCAGGCATAAAAGTGTATACATCTGGGTCGAGGCAGAAAAAAAACGGTGCAATGGATTATGGTCATTGTAGTTAATTGCAGCTGAACTAAGTTGAATATTTGCTTAATTAAAACTACAACTCCCTTCAGCCCAGCGTCCCACATAGTTCTTGACATGACTTCTCTCCAGAGAAATGAAGTACATTTAAATAGATTTCAAGCAATTGAACCAAAGTCAATTGCTTCTACATCTGCACTGTTTGTTGATTGGGGTTTTACGCTGTGTTTCTGTATAGCAATTGTGACAATGGCTGATGTAAAAAGGGCTTTATAAATACATTTGATTGATTGATTGATTGAGTTGTTTAATAACTAGGAAAAAAACTAAATATCGGTGCAACGCTCAGCACTACCAGTAACCAAAACGTCACTGGTTCAAATCCCAGAGCCCACTAGATGAAAAATCGATCATGTGCTCTTGAGCAAGGCCCTTAACCCTAATTGCTCCTGTAAGTATCTCTGAATATAAACGTCTGCTAAATGACTAAAATGTCAACGTAAGAAAGCTTTTCTCACTCTGCCCATAACGCTTGATGGGCCATGCTTGCGCTTGTGTGAAATTGTGAATCCATGCCATTACAAGTTTTGGAATTTATGATGGTTCCTCAAGAGAAAACACAGACAGACACACTTGTACACTGTTAATATGCTTACCCCTCCCTTTCTCCACAAAAAAAAGAAGAAACAGAGAACAGAATCCTGCCCCTGTGTCAGGGGAAAGGGGTCTCTAGCAAAAAAAGATGAAGAAAAATGATTCCAATTCTCCAACCCTGTCTCCACATAGTCTCCCAGAGGCCTCCAGAACAATTACCTCATGCAACCGCACAGCCATATTGGTTCATGAGACAGCGACTGTACACAACAGTGTTGAGCCCCACTCCCATTTGGGACAAATGTAATAAAAAAGATGATGTCTACAGGGGAAAACAGGCCCGCGTGGTCGATATATCTCGGAGAGTGCCCCGTTTTGGTTGACAGAACGCATTACAATGGAATACAATTTGGGCCTCGGGAGACCTTGCGAGAGGATGATCCCCCCCGAAGACATTTTCTAGAAGCATGGAGAGGAACCAACGATGCCTATGGAGGTGATAAAGCATCCAATCCCCCGCTGAAGAAAGTTCTGTGGAGACATGTACAGTACCTTCTACCAGCCACATACAAACACACGCCCATGCATGCACACGTACACACACGACACACACAATCACACACATGTACAAACACACACATACATACACACACACACACACACATGTTGTCACCCACCCACCAGCCCACCTACTTCCTTCCGGGACTTTGCAGGTGGGCTTAGATCACAGTCACGTCTACTGATATGTGTATCCTTTGTCTCGGTAAAAGGATCCTCTTGCTGAATTGAATATCCATCATGTTATGACTCCTAGGCGCACCAGCAGAGGACAGAAAAACACGGGATCCTCTGAGGAGAGGTAACAAAATATGCCGTTTGAATCCGTCCGTGTCCTCCCCTCTAATCGGGCTTGTTGTTGTTTTAGCCAGGCTCCGAGCCGGGCCGTATTACAGCGGGGAGCGAGTTGAACGAGTTACATAAACAAAAGCATAACTTTAAGAAGGCCTTCTGGGTTCAAGGATGTCTTTTTTTTCTAGGGGAGAGGGGATGGGTGGGGTGGTGGCAGCGGGGGGGGGTCGGGGGAGGGGGGTTAGTCCCTCCACAGTGTGGGAACAGCGTGCTCTCTTCCACGGTTGCAGTTGGAGTAGTCTCTCTCCGCTTTACATCCTGGCGTGCTCTCGGCCTCTTTTGCATGTGAAAGCCACACAGGAGGAAGCCCACAAAAAAACAAAGTGCTCCAGGAGGAGAGAGGGAGAAGAGGAAGAAAGAGAGAGAGAGAGAGTGGGAGAAAGACAGACGAGGGGGGGGGTGCTTGTGTTCATGGGAGAAGTACAATACGTGCTTCAGCCGCCTGCCCTTTGGCAGGGGTCAGGGTGCCCTGATCTCACCCCTTAGATTTCCTTGATCCATGCAATCAAGGACTGCAGAATTCTGTGGTATTGGTAATAACTACTGGGCAAACAAGCGGCTGTGCATATGTAATGCAATATCGGTGGAGTTGCTTCAAATACATGCCTAACTACCTTGACCTGATGGCTAATCGCCTGCTGTTGGGAGCATAATGAGTGTGGCAAACAGTTTCCCCTGGCTCTATCTCGGCTTTAAATCAGACATAGCCTACACGTCCTAGTGGATTTCTGAGACACACACACACACACACACACACACACACACACACACACACACACACACACACACACACACACACACACACACACACACACACACACACACACACACACACACACACACACACACACACACACACACACACACACACTCCTGACAGGAAACAGACCATCTCGTCATCAGTGCTCCACAGACCTTCTCCCACATGCCCGTAATCGTCTTTTGTCTTCCTCCTGCTCTTTTGTTTGGACCAAACCTGGAACACTCCAGTGCCTTAACAATTATACTCTCTGTGGTGAATGAATAAGGCCTCTTCGAAGACCCCATGAGGAAATGTGTCTTTGTAACGCTTCGCCAATAAAACCCACTGCCAAGCAATCAGATTTGGAGCTGTTCCAAGAGGAGGTTATTTTCCTGCGGTAACTGTATTTGGGGCCACATTTTTTTCCCCCTGTTCTTCTCGTTCCTCACATTTATCTTAAACGGGGTGAGGATAATCTTTTGGCCACAGTGGAAATAATTACTGATGATGCAAGAAAAAGGAGGGGAGGAGGAGGAGGGGGGGGGCAGGTATCAGGAGTGTCATACATTAGATTTATAGGATACTTAAGAATATTTTCTGTGGAAAAAACGTTTACCTAATTTCACAAAATAATGTCAGAATACAATGACAACAGGAGGTGTGCAGTCCCGCTGATCTACTTCTCCCATATTGAGAAGATTTGCCGTCAGCTCTGGTTGATGTCTGTTGGTCGCAGAAAATTTGCTGTACTTTATACCTCCTATTGAATGCATATTGCCTCTGCTCAGCGCTAACAAAAAACTGTCAAAGCTTATTTTTCCACCTTTCTTCTAAAGCATCCCACTGTGCCTCACAAGTGAAATTCTATTCATTATCTACAAAGTTTGTTGCGTTTTCAGGCTTCACTTGCAATTTCATTAATACCTCAATGCCTTGAGAACTTACTGGGGGAGAAAAAAACAATATAGTCATTCTCTATCTATCTATCTATTGTAAACTTGTCTAAGCAGACCCTGTGCTTCCTCCCCCTGAATAATCAGCTAAATTGGAAATGAGTTTGTCTAATGTAAAACCTTCCCTTTGCTATGTGTGCATCCGGAATAATCAATACCATTGTTAGTGTATTAGGGATGCGGCGTGTATGCCAATGGGATTCTGCCTTCTGCCATCCTAAGAACTCCACCAAATGTGCCAATCAATACAAAAGCTGTACAATCCTGGAGGGGGAAAGTGCCAGAGGACTGAGAGAAGAGACGGGGGGGGGGGGGGACGTGACCTAACTGTTTTATGGAGGGGAGCTCCGTTTGAACACCATTTACCCCGGAGCACCCGATGTAAAGTAGGGGTGATTATATGATGTTTCCCCCCATCCTACTACAAAGAGATGGTCATAACAGAGTACAGAGCCCTACTTAATATGGACAAAAGAAATGGAAGGATTTTGCTGCTGCAATGGCTTTTGAGAGGCCCTGTGCTGTGCAGAGCATTAGTTCAGAATGAGCAAGACCTGGCATTCTCACCATCCACAAAAATTAGAAAGTTAGAATCGTAAATTCCCGATATTGTGACCGGGGTATAGGATGACAACAACCTGCCTCCTGCAGCTATCCGAGTTTCCCCATCTCTCGTTTGGGCTAGGTAATATCTCTCTGAGGTACTTTTCATTCTCCATCAGGCCAATCAATGTCATTTTCACCCTGCAAATGGTCTCGTAACCCAGCAAGAATTGCATTTTCAACAGCTTTCCTTCTTTGTCCTGTCAGCTTAATTTGTTTAAACGAGCTGTAAAACCAAAGGCCTCGAAGGAGACCTCGCAGCACCCTTTCCTCACCAGCCTGTCTGTCTGTCTGCCACTCGAAGTGCTAGACGAGACTGCACTTACATGAGATAAATTATAAATTGACAGAGAAATTAACTGTCTGGACGGAGGACTGTTTGCCAAGATTGCCGAGGACCGTCTCGCACATCCCGTCTATTATGTCTGGTCACGTGTCTGTTTTGTCTGTCTGGAGGTTCAGAACAAACAAAAAACATTCAATAAAAACATGATGTGCCTATTTATTAGAACCTACAGCTGAAAAAACAAAATGGCCGAAATAGCAAGTGACTCAGCAATGGAGATGAAGATAATGACAAGGACGAAGAACAAAAGGACAAGGACGATATCAATATGTGAGTTGGAGATTATTAATATTGACAGGGATTGCCATGACCACCCACCCAAACAAAGTAATTACATACAGGATCTTAATTTGATCATTTTTTTGTTGCTGAGAATTTGCAGGAAATGCTAACTTGTAGTGTATTTGAGTTTTTGAAATGCATCTAAAGCTTGTCATTTCCACTTTAAAATGTCTGACTTGATTTGCCCTAACGAAAAATGTATCAACCCCTACAAAAATGTCCATTAACTATAATCTACATTTCCTGTTGCTTCCAGGATTATTTTCCTGCTGTAGCAAACTGTCTTAAATTAAGATCCTACATCTGTAGAGAACATCTTCATATTGACAGCTTTCTAAATTCTATACCAGTGTATTTATTTTAGCATCAGATACATTAGAAAGTCTAGAACACAAACACAAATATCCAACCCGCACCATGTTGACCTATTACGTCTAGAAAAAATGACTTGTCAGGTAAGCGTCATTAGTGTTGTAATCTGTGGAGAGGTGGTGACCTCTGCTACAGCTCAGTGGTTGGTTCCCCTGGGTGGGGCGTCCATTATCCCAGACAACAGGCAGTGTTACACAGTCCATTGTCTTGCTAGGCTGATCATGTTGTCTCCACCTTTACGCAACCCCCTGGAGCCCAGACGGCAAGGCGGAGGATATGTCTGACAAAACAAATGTTGTTGCATTTACATGCCCCTTATGGCCTTTCTCCCTCGTTAGCAATGAGAGGAGGCCTACCGATGGTTCGGTTGGTTAAAGCGCAGTGCTTGCAACAACAGGGTTATGAGTTTGATTCCAGCACGGGCCATTCAGTATGTGGTAACTGTAAGTTACTGTGGATAAAAGTGCCCGCTAATTGACCATATTATTGGCATATTACACCAGCAGAGGTGCAAGCCGACTTTCAATCCAGATTTGATGTACCCTAAGTTAATTTTCTTTAATGTTAGTTTACTTTTACAGGACTTTAGTATGGCATATTTGTCAGTGTTGGCCTACTTGGGGATCTTGTAAAATTCACCCAGAGAGTTGAGTTACTATATCTTTGAAATATGAACTTTATAGCGTCAAACCAAAACATCTATAGCACTCCACCCGTTCGGGCTTTTAAAAGCATCCATTTCAAACCCTTGTAGAAATGGAATACAGTTTATAGAGAGAACGACGCTAGTTCCATCTGTTACCTGCAAAAGCAAGACAACGAGTCTGAGTAATTCTCCCCATAAAGACAAATCCATCATATAGTATAACCCTACAGTGCTGGAGTAAATCCCTGGCCTCTGGTTAGTAGTACCTGTTGAACAGCTGGCAGCATGACAGAAACAGGTTTCTTCTACTCAGTCTCTGAAGCTATGGGGCTTTTGGGGTTCTATAAACACAATATTCGTCACCCACTCATATACGACTATCGATTCCCACGCAACATGTGTCGCTTTTGCCAATAGAAATGAAAAGTAATGGATGCTAGCTAGCTAATAAAATGGAGAAAAAAATGACTGACTTCAGAGTGATTGCCTGCGCCATATATCTGATATTCCTACAGAGGAAAGAAAATCCAGCCCAGTGGCACATGTGTGCATCTGTCCGCTCAGCCCCTGACGACATGATTGGGAACTTATGAACATTACCAGGACCATAAGGAGAAAGGGCAGCCTGTCAGGCTCGACCCAACGTGATTGACTGCTTCGAACAGTTGGGCCCAGGCATCTAGCGTGACTTCGATTCTCTCCAACTGAAGTAAGCTCCTTCCCCATGCCAGCGAGAGAGTGCGGCGCACCTAAATAACATACACGGAGGGGAAGAGAACCGATGATAGCACAACAAAATATTTTTCGTCTTCCCCAACATATCGGATGGAAGGAGTGGCACCGGTGGTCTGAAAAAGGGGGAGGGAAAGAAAGGATGTGGGGAAGGAAAGAAAGAGAAAGGACAAAGAGAGGAGAGGAGAGCCGAGTGTTCCGTGTGTGTGGGTGTACTGTACTGCCTTGGCTCTACAGCGTGCTGAAGCATACAATACTGTGTGAGTGTGTGTGTGTGTGTGTGTGTGGTGCTGCGGCAGCTTGCACTGCCGCGCCGGGACGCCATTAATATTCCGGATTGGCATTGATAGCCAGTCTTTATTAGGTCCTAATTAAGATAAAAATGTGTTGTGTGATTTTTATGTGGAAACTATATAAATGCAAATGTACCCAGGGACTGTTTTGCCCGGCTTACTCTCTTCCTAAACGGGCAGTTTTAGTAAGGGCTGCCTGTCACTAGGAGATTTGTAAACTATTTAAAGGACCAAATAGATTTTTTCCCCCTCTTTCCTCTTTCTTTTTTTTCTAACGATTTAACCGTTTTACACTCGACACCGATGGTTAAAGAAGGATACTCCAGATAGGAAGTTGATGTTTGTGATATCAGCGTTTATCTTCAGATACCATCGAGATAGACTGACACTTAACTGAAACTAGAAGCATTTAGTTGTTGTAATAACAACAGGCTCGAAGACGAGAAGAATCGCTTTCCTATTTGTATTTGGCGAAACATGCAATGTTCTTTATAAGGACAGTAAAATGCAGAGTCGTAGGAGCACCATACTAATGGCAGACTCAAATGTCAGTGTGCTCTCGAGGCACTGTGCCATCATAGATTAACATGAATGTACAACTCATCTCCTTTTTATTTTCGTGGAATGATGAGAGGCTTGATCTGGATACAACAATATTTCATAATCATCAAGTGTAGGTCCTCAAATGAGTCAGGGATGTCAACGCATGCTTTTCCTGGCCTTCAACAGTCAGTGTAATTGAGTGCCAAAACATTTTTCTTTTAGCACTGTTAGTAACATTTATATTGTTGATTGATTGTGATCCTGAAAGGCTCCAACTCAGTTGATGTCAGGGGGTACATGAACCATGGTTGAAAAAAGGTCATTTATCAACCCTTTTCCAACCATATACAACCGCGCTTCATGTATCGGACATTGAATGAGTACAATACATTCCCCCTCTCCATTTGATGCCTCTAGGCCTATACAAGACTTCATTTTCACCTTACACACTGAGGTGTGTGTCATGTGTAATGGAAAGAAGATGAAAAAGCATGTTTTGAGCTGTGAGTGAGGTAGTAGTGGCACACCAGACCTAGGTTAAAATACTTTTCAAAATCTTTCAAATACTTTGAGTGTTTGATTTAGCCTGCCTGGAGTGGCAGGTAGGTGGGGGGTTTAGACGTTTTGGGTCTATTAAGCCAGGCAAGCTCAATCAAGTACAGATGAAGTATTTGAAATGATTTAAAATAGTATTTGAACCCAGGTCTGTGGCACACTCACCGCCTCCTTTGGGGGCAGCAAGTACTCACTATTCATTCCTAAATGGGGCCTGCACTCCTATTATCCAGCGGGTCTCAGGTGTGAGTGTGTTTCATTTTGTTTACCACACCGGCTCTATTTATTCTGCTTCTGTAACTGGAAAATTGATTCCCTCGCTTTGCGTTGCTCATTATTCACCAGCCAACGAGCCTAAATGCATGGAAATAAAACATGAAACACTTCTGGGCTTTAATTAGCTTTCGCTAAATTCGCTTCCGCACACAAACTGGGCGGGGGGGGGGGGGGCTCTCCATGAATCAGTAGATAGAAGCCTATATATAATTCATAAAGTCTGGTACAATGGCGTTGTATGATTCAAAGGAGCTTATCAGCAAAGCATGCTGTGGCGCTCTGACGTTCAGGGTCATTGTCACTGCGTTTCTACACAAACCCACATTGCCCTTTCATTTTTTAACACGGTCACAGTGGAAGCCTTGATCTTTCACGGGAGCTCGAAATTTAAATGCTGTATGCTACAGTAGCATATGAGCTGCCCCTTACTCACTGTAGTTGAACTGCATATCTTCTTCAGATATGATTGTTTACTTATTCAAATGATATGTGCAGTACCAGTCAAAAGTTTGGACACCTACTCATTCAAGGAGTTTTCTTTGTAGAATAATAGTGAAGACATCAAAACTAGAAGACAAACTATGAAATAACACATATCATGTGGTAACCAAAAAAAGTGTTAAACTAATCAAAATATATTTTATATTTGAGATTCTTCAAAGAAGCCACACTTAGCCTTGATGACAGCTTTGAACACTCTTGGCATTCTTTCAACCAGATTCACCTGGAATGCTTTTACAACAGTCTTGAAAGAGTTCTCACATATGCTGAGCACTTGTTGGCTGTTTTTCCTTCACTCTGCGGTCCAACTCATCTCAAACCATCTCAATTGGGTTTAGGTCGGGTGATTGTGGAGGCCAGGTCATCTGATGCAACACTCCATCACTCTCCTTCTTGGTCAAATAGCCTTTACACAGCCTGGAGATGTGTTGGGTCATTGTCCTGTTGAAAAACAAATGATAGTCCCACTAAGCCCAAACCAGATGGGATGGCGTATCACTGCAGAATGCTATGGTAGCCATGCAGGTTAAGTGTGCCTTGAATTCTACATAAATCACAGACCGTGTCTCCAGCAAAGCACCCCCACACATCACACCTCCTCCTCCATGCTTCATGGTGGGAACCGCACATGCGGAGATCATCCGTTTACCTACTCTGCGTCTCTCAAAGACACAGAGGTTGGAACCAAAAATCTCCAATTTGGACTTATCAGACCAAAGGACACATTTCCACTGGTCTAATGTCCATTGCTCTTGTTTCTTGGCACAAGCAAGTCTCTTCTTCTTATTGGTGTCCTTTAGTAGTGGTTTCTTTGCAACAATTCGACCATGAAGGCCTGATTCACACAGTCTCCTCTGAACAGTTGATGTTGAGATGTGTCTGTTACTTGAACTCTGTGAACTCTAATGAACTTATCCTCTGCAACAGAGGTATCTCTGGGTCTTCCTTTCCTGTGGAGGTCCTCATGAGGGCCAGTTTCTACATAGTGCTTGATGGTTTTTGCGACTGCACTTGAAGAAACTTTCAAAGTTCTTGAAATGTTCGGGATTGACTGACCTTCATGTGTTAAAGTAATGATCGACTGTTGTTTATCTTTGCTTATTTGAGCTGTTCTTGCCTAGATATGAACTTGGTCTTTCACCAAATAGAGCTATCTTCTGTATACTACCCCTAACTTGTCACAACACAACTGATTGGCTCAAACGCATTAAGGAAAGAAATCCCACAAATTAACTTTTTACAAGGCACACCTGTTAATTGAAATGCATTCCAATTGACTAACTCATGAAGCTGGTTGAGAGAATGCCAAGAGTGTGCAAAGCTGTCATCAAGGCAAAGGGTGGCTACTTTAAAGAATCTCAAATATAACATATATTTAAGATATGTTTAACACCTTTTTGGTTACTACATGATTCCATATGTATTATTTCATAGTTTGATGTCTTCATTATTATTATACAATGTAGAAAAGAGTTAAAAAATAAAGAAAAAGCCTTGAATGAGGTGTCCAAACTTTTGACTGGTACTGTATATGATATATAATCATGTATATTTACGGTGTCTTTGAAAGTATTCATACCCTTGACTTGGTTCCACATTTTGTTGTGTTACTGTCTGAAATAAACATTTATTAAATTGATTTTTCCCTCACCCATCTACACACAATACCCCATAATGACAAAGTGAAAACTTGTTTTTACAAGTCCATTATGTGTAGAAGCATCTTTGGCTGTGATTACAGCTGTGAGTCATTCTGGGTAAGTCTCTAAGTGCTTTCCACACTTGGATTGTACATGTGTCCGTTATTATTTTCTAAATTCTTCAAGCTCTGTCAAATTGTTGTTGATCATTGCTAGACAACAATTTTCAGGTATTGCCATATATTTTGAAGTAGATTTAAGTCAAAATTGTAACTCGGCAACTATGGAACATTTGCAGTCTTCTTGGTAAGCATGTCCAGTGTAGATTTGGCCTTGTGTTTTAGGTTATTGTCCTGCTGAAAGTTGAATTCCTCTCCCAGTGTCTGGTGGAAAGCAGAGTGAACCAGGTTTTTTATGATTTTGCCTGTGCTTAGCTCCGTTACGTTTCTTTTTATCCTGAAAAACTCCACAGTCCCCTTAACAATTACAATATACCCATAACATGATGCAGCCACCACTATGCTTACGGATGACACTAAATATACTTCAATCAGTGTCGACAAAGGGGAGGAGATAGGTTAAAGAAGGATTTTTTTAAAGGAATTTGTGTGCCATTCAGAGGGTGAATGTGCAAGACAAGATATTGTGCCTTTGAACTAGGTACGGTAGTAGAGGTCATTGTCCATATCATGCATATAGTGCAGCGTAGTGAGTGTACATGTTCTCTTTATTATAAAAGACGCCGAACAAAACAATAAACACTACAAAACAAACCGTGAAGCTTAAGCCTATGTGCCATAAACAAAGTCAACTTCCCACAAAGAAAGGAGGGATAGGGCTACCTAAGTATGGTTCCCAATCAGAAACAACGATAGACAGCTGTCCCTGATTGAGAACCATACCCGGCCAAAACACAGAAACACAAAATCATAGATAACAAAACATAGAATGCCCACCCCAAATCACACCCTGACCAAACCAAATAGAAACATTAAAATGCTCTGGAGGCCGTCTCTCGGGGCGCCGGGCTGGAGGCCGTCTCTGGGGGCGCTCGACTGGAGGCCGTCTCTGGGGGCGCCCGACTGGAGGCAGTCTCTGGGGGCGCCCGACTGGAGGTAGTCTCTGGGAGCGCCCGACTGGAGGCAGTCTCTGGAGTGGAGAGACACACAGGAAGCCTGACTCTGGGAGCAGGCACAGGACTCACCAGGCTGGGGGACATACAGGAGGCTTCTTCCTTGGCCGTGGCACCGGATACACTGGTCTGTGGAGGCGCACTGGCGGTCTCGAGCGCAGAGCTGGCACAACCTGTTCTGGCTGGATGCCCGCTTCCACCTGGCAAACGCGGGACGCTGGTACAGAGCACACCGGCCTATGAATGCTCAACCGAGACACCGTGCACATCACCCCATAGCACGGGGCCTGACCAGTCACATGCTCGCCACAGTAAGCACAGGGAGTTGGCTATGGTCTGAATCCTGACTCTGCCACACTCTCCGTGTGCCCCCTCCCAAAATATTTTGGGGGCTGCCTCTCGGGCTTCCTTGCTAGCAGTGTTCCCTCATAACCCTGCCGCTCTGCCTTAGCTGCTGCCTTCGCCTTCCTCTCTGCTTCTACCTGCTCCCAGGGCAGGCCATCCTTCCCGGCCAGGATCTCCTCCCACGTCCAGGATCCCTTGCCATTCAAAATGTCCTCCCATGTCCATTCCTCCTTACCACGCTGCTTGGTCCATTTGTGGTGGGAAGTTCTGTCACGGCTGTCGAAAGAACTGGACCATGGTGCAGTGTGGTGAGCGTACATATTCCTTTTTTATTTAGGATGACGCCGACAAAAACAATAAACAATACAAAAACAACCGTGAAGCTTAAGGCTATAGTGCCAACAAACAAAGACAACTTCCCACACAGAAAGGAGGGAAAAGGGCTACCTAAATATGGTTCCCAATCAGAGACAGCGATAGACAGCTGTCCCTGATTGAGAACGATACCCGGGAACATAGAAACACAAAACATAGAATTCCCGCCCCAAATCACACCCAGACCAAACCAAATAGAGACATTAAAAGGCTCTCTACGGTCAGGGCGTGACAGCTTGTAAAATTCCAGAAAGTGATGTCATGGCTTTAGAAGCTTCTGATAGGCTAATTGACATCATTTGAGTCAGTGGGAGGTGTACCTGTGGATGTATTTCAAGGCCTACCTTCACACTCAGTGCCTCTTTGCTTGACATCATGGGAAAATCAAAAGAAATCAGCCAAGACCTCAGAATATTTTTTTGTAGACCTTTACTTGTCTGGTTCATCCTTGGGAGCAATTTCCAAACGGCTGAAGGTACCACATTCATCTGTACAAACAATAGTACACAAGTATAAACACCATGGGACCACGTAGCCGTCCTACCGCTCAGGAGGGAGACGCGTTCCGTCTCCTAGAGATGAACGTACTTTGGTGCGAAAAGTGCAAATCAACCTTGTGAAGATGCTGGAGGAAACAGGTACAAAAGTACCGATATCCACAGTAAAACGAGTCCTATATCAACATAAGTTGAAAGGCCGCTCAGCAAGGAATAAATCACTGCTCCATAAGTGCCATAAAAAAGACAGATTACTACGGTTTGCAACTGCACATGGGGACAAAGATCGTACTTTTTGGAGAAATGTCCTTTGGTCTGATGAAAGAAAATTACCATCATTATGTTTGGAGGAAAAAGGGGGAGGCTTGCAAGCTGAAGAACACCATCCCAACCGTCAAGCACAGGGGTGGCAGCATCATGCTTTGCTGCAGGAGGGACTGGTGCACTTCACAAAATAGGTAGAAACCTGATTTAGTTACACCAGCTCTGTCAGGAGGAATGGGCCAAAATTCACCCAACTTATTGTGGGAAGCTTGTTGAAGGCTACCCGAAACGTTTGACCCAAGTTTAACAATTTAAAGGCAAAGCTACCAAATACTAATTGAGTGTATGTAAACTTCTGAACCAACTGGGAATGTGATGAAAGTGGGAATGTGATGAAAGAAATAAAAGCTGAAATAAATACTATTATTCTGATATTAAACATTCTTAAAATAAAGTGGTGATCCTAACTTACCTAAGACAGGGCATTTTTTACTAGGATTAAATGTCAGGAATTGTGAAAAACTGAGTTGAAATGTATTTGGCTAAGGTGTATGTAATCTTCCAAATTCAACTGTATATTCTTGTCCCCATGTTAAGTGCATCATAGAGCTTCAGTCTAGGTTCAATGCCCCAAGAGGCCTGGAAGCCTCGGTGCAATATTTTGTCTGCCACACCACTTAACCTCTACACAGTAGAATTACTGGTCTTCTAAACGTTTTGATAATTCATTCGATAATTGCCCTATTGTGTGTTGCTCAGAAAACAAATACAAGCTCATTTTCCTCCAGTTACTTGTTCAGTCAACCATTAGTGTCAAAAGGGGGACGAATGTGCCCTCTGGTTGGCACACAGGATCCACTGGTGTTGTGTGTTGGGTGTCATTACCTGTTTATATTTGGGGCAGTCACTGTAAAAATCAACAATGAATCAAAATATGTCCACAGCCAAGCGTTTCCTTTAGTTCAGCCTTAATCATCTGTAGGAGAAGAGAGGTATGCTAGCCCATGCACACACACGCACACACGTGTAAACACACACGTGCACACATAGACACACACATGCACACACGTGAATACACAGACACACACGTGCACACATAGACACACACATGCACACACGTGAATACACAGACACACACGTGCACACACACACACACACAGATCTTTATGGACCTCAATGTTTTTCTTGTTGCTTGTCCATTCTGTTTTGCTGGATGGCTCATCTTGGATGAAAACCATAATCTGTTCCTGAAATTTAGGAGTAACTGCTCTCCCACAACAAAATGTACACAAGAACTACACAAGAAAACAATTTGCCTAAGTAGGGCATTTATGCATAAGTCGGGAGGAAAAATGTAAGTCACGGCATATTGCATGTAAACATGTGACAAACTGACATTAGCTATTTGTATGCAATGCTTATGAGAGGGGTAGGATTCACGTATAAATATAGGATTTATTCCTTGTGTAGAATTCTATAGCTGTGACAGCTTATGAATAAATCTAAAATATACAGTCTCCCCTAAATGATGGTGGGGTTGTGTAACACAGGCTAGAGGTCAATGTAATTATTATCAAGGAACTTCGAATTTACACTTTATAAAACTAGCTGATTTGAGTTTTTTAAAACATTTTTTGCTGGCACTTTAAATCTGAATATTATTCAAATCGCTCTTACCAGGTATGTTTCAAACGGCTTTAATATGACGTTGGGAAAAAAGCATATCCCAAGGTTGATCAATGGAAGGAATCCTATGATCATTTGGATAAAAACATACAATTGAGTCCTCGAAAATGCAAGTAAATGTAACAAAAATTCCAAGATGTAGGATGTAGGAACAAATGTAAGAATTCATAAAAAATCCTCACTGTCCCTAACCCACACAGACATAGAGACATTTTGCTGTCACAGGCAAAAATAGGAGAAAATAGCCATGACACTATTGTCTGGGGCCAGAAAATAGCTCTGTATAGCCGTGATGACCCCATGTAAGCAGACTGGCACTTAATAGGCCTGCCCCTTATTATGTCAAATTAGCTGGTGCAATTTCAGGGGCTTACAGTGGTCTGAAAAATGCAGTCATTTGATTCACAGAATCCGGACCAGATGGATAATTGCACTAGATAGTTCCTGTAAGCCTGTGAGAGTCGAATCGGGTGTGCGCCTCTCTAATACATTGGAGTCAATTAGAGGTATCAATATTTTTCAGGCCCGGCTTTATGAAGCAGTAAAATCCTGTTAAGTATAACATATTGGTAAGTGAGAGAAGGAGAGTGTGGTGGGGAGATAATGGGGAACATGGCTGGCCCTCCCCCTCTCTCCTTGTGGAACACTTTTAAGGCTCACCGTAGCCTACTAAATCGAAATCAGCTGTCAAACCGTGGGGGGAGACATTTTCCAAACATGTTTTCAGGAACACATGTGTTTGGAAGTCCATTTGGATGTTCTGGATGTCTGAATGCTTTGATTCATACCGTACACTTACGTATTTCAGTTCATTTTCCCATTTTCAAAATGGAAAGAGTATATTTGCCCTGTTTCAAGTTGATGTCGAGGAAGAGGTGTTTTGATGCACCGGTCAGAGAGAAGGGATTTGAAGGAATCCACATTTATAAATAACATTATTACAGGACATAACTGTAAATTTAAGTGGTGGGATGGCCTGTCCATCAAGAAAGGGGACAGGGTTTAACATTTTTAAACAATAGTGATGGCAAGGAAATAAATTAATTGTATGTCTTGGGACTGCTGTAATATCAACAAATTAAGAGGGTTTCTTTCTTTAAAAAGGTACACATTCTACGTACCTTTTCAACGATGAACCATTCCCTTGGTATTTGCTGGCATCTAGTGGCCATGGTTGATTTTGATTCTACAGGTATTTCTCAGTTTCTAAAGTTATGTGAATCGATTCTGAACAAGAGCGGAATTTCTCAAGCTTGCCTCACATTTCAAAACACGGTCAACTTTTACTCGAAATGGGAATATAACAGATACGCAATATCAGTTCCACAACAAGTTGACTGTTGAATGTGTACCATTGACATCAATTTACTGTTAAAATACATTACACCATTTTGTTAATTTGTTTCCAAACTCAAGCAGCGAGGGACATGCACAGTCTTGTGACTGTAACCTTGTTCCTTGAACAGCCCCACCTCTTGAAGCTGGAGCAGCAAGGTCTTGAAATCGAAAGGCAACTTTTTGTTTTGAAGTGCAAGGTAGCAGAGGCACAGTCAGGTGCAACTACAGCTGAAGAACATGTTTAATCTGAGGTGTCAACCTGGACTCAGGGGCAGACGTAACATACTAAACGTAAATCTGCGAACACTCCAATTAGTATGATATGTTACATTTCGTATGATATGTTTTCATTTGTGGATGTCCATCATTCATTTCGTATGATATGGTGCAAATTACAATTTGTATGATATGTTATGAATTGTAATTCGGACAATATGTTACAGATTTGCCAAACAAATGATATGTTATGAAGTAGCTTATAAAGTAGCTGAATTACAAAGTAAACAGTAGTAAGAAGCAAGGTGGTGCCGGAGCTTAAGGCCGTCTTATCGGCTCTTAACCAACCATGCTATTTTGTTTGTTTTTTCGCGTTGTTTGTAACTTGTTTTGTACACAATGTTGCTGCTACTGTCTCTTATGACCGAAAAGAGCTTCTGGGCATCAGAACTGGGTTTACTCATCTCAAATTCAAATTGGAAGAGGAGTTCTTCAATGAGTCAGATGGGAGGGATATACTTCGGACTCCAGACCAGGCCCAAATGTAGGTTTCACGGAAAAAGATCATGATCCCTTGTGAGGATCAGACAACGAGTGGCTAATCTGCCCTTGCCTTCCGTTTTCCTAACTAACGTTCAATAGCTGGAAAATAAATGGGACGTACTGAAAGCACATATAGCCTACCAATGGGACATTGAAAGCTGTAATATCTTATGGTTCACAGAGTCATGGTTGAACAACGACATTAAGAACATACAGCTGGCGGGTTATACACTCGATCGGCAGGACAGAACAGCAGCCTATGCATATTTGTAAACAATAGCTGGTGCACAATATCTAAGGAAGTCTCAGGGTTTTGCTCGCGTGAGGTAGAGTATCTCATGATAAGCTGTAGACCACACTATCTACCAAGAGTTTTCATCTGTATTTTTTGTAGCTGTCTACATACCACCACAGACCGAGGCTGGCACTAAAATCGCATTGAATGAGCTGTATTCTGCCATAAGCAAACAGGAAAATGTTCATCCAGAGGCCGCACTCCTCCTGACCGGGGACTTTAATGCAGAGAAACTTAAATCAGTTTGCCTAATTTCTATCAGCGTGTTAAATGTCCAACCATAGGGAAAACAATTCTAGACCACCTTTACTCAACACACAGAGACGCGTACAAAGCTCTCCCTCGCCCTCCATTTGGCAAATCTGACCATAACCTTATCCTCCTGATTCCTTTACAAACTAAAACTAAAGCAGGAAGCACCAGTGACTCGGTCAATAAGAAAGTGGTCAGATGAAGTAGATGCTAAGCTACAGGACAGTTTTCTAGCACAGACTGGAATATGTTCCACGATTCTTCCGATGGCATTGAGGAGTACACATCAGTCACTGGCTTCATCAATAAGTGCATCTATGACATCGTCCGCACAATGGCCTTACGCACATACCCCAACCAGAAGCCATGGATTACAGGCAACATCCGCACTGAGTTAATGGGTAGAGCTGCCGCTTTCAAAGAGCGTGACTTTAACACAGAAGCTTATAAGAAATCAGGACCAGACGAATTACCAGGAATTGTACTCCGAGCATGCGCTGACCAACTGGCATTTGTCTTCACTGATATTTTCAACCTCTCCCTGTCGAAGTCTGTAATACCAACATGTTTCACGCAGACCACCATAGTCCCTGTGTCCAAAAACACAAAGGTAACCTGCCTAAATGACTACCAACCCATAGCACTCACGTTTGTAGCCATGAAGTGCTTTATCCCAGAAACCCTAGACCCCGCTCTAATTCGCATACCGCCCCAACAGATCCACAGATGATACGATCTCTATTGCACTCCACACTGCCATTTCACACCTAGACAAAAGGAACACCTATGTGAGAATGCTATTCATTGACTGCAGCTTCAACACCATAGTACCTTCAAAACGCATCACTAATCTAAGGACCCTGGGACTAAACACCTCCCTCTGCAACTGGACTTCCTGACGTGCCACCCCCAGGTGGTAAGGGTAGGTAACAATACATCCACCACGCTGTTCCTCAACACGGGGGCCCCTCAGGGGTGCGTGCTCAGTCCCCTCCTGTACTCCCTGTTCACTCATGACTGCATGGTCAGGCATGACTCCAACACCATCATTAAGTTTGCCGATGACACAACAGTCGTAGGTCTGGGGCCTCATTTATAAAACAGATTTACTATCGATTTTGATCTTAAGTATGACTTAAGCAGACAACCACGTTGGCTGCGTAAGTCGTAATTTTAACAACCACGTTGTCTGCGTAAGTAGTAGTTTTAACAACCACGTTGTCTGCATAAGTAGTTATTTATAGAACCTTACTTTGGAACTTTGCATTAGCTTTATGAACAATTTGTTTGGAATTATAAATTAAAGGAAGACATTGAAAACCGTGCTTTTAGAAGGGAGAGAGTTTGAGATTTTTCTCAAATGACTTTTTTTGTGCATGATGATCCATGGCTTATAAATCGCTATCGTCTCCCAATAAATGTTCTGTTAGATTTGTGCATGGATTTAGCCCCTTATCTGGAGAGGAAGACATGCTATATTCATGCCATGCCTGTATCTGTCAAAATAGTGGCCACTCTACTCTACCTACATGTACATATTATAATAATAATAATAATAATAATAATAATAATAATTATGTTATGATTTATTTATTATTAATAATATTATCTCAACTAACCGCACATGGACTCGGTACTGGTACCCCCTGTATATAGCCTCGCTATTGTTATTTTACTGCTGCTCTTTAATTATTTGTAACTTTTTTTTCTTTTTTTTTTCTTAAAACGGCACGGCATTCTTGGTTACGGGCTTGTAAGCAAGCATTTCACTGTAAGATCTAGAGCACCTGTTGTATTCAGCACATGTGACAAATAAAATAAAATTGTATTAGTGTGATATTATCAGGAATCAAGGTAAGACCCAAGAGCAGACTGTGTGAAGTAACAATGCTTATTGTAACAGGGGCAGGCAAACGACAGGTCAAGGCAGGCAGGGGTCGATAAATCCAGAGCACAGGCCAAGGTACAAGACGGCAGGCAGGCTCAGGTTAGGCAGAGGTCGGTAAATCCAGAGGTGGAGCAAAGTTACAGGACGGCAGGCTCAGGGTAAGAGACAGGTAGGTACAGGGTCAGGACATGCAAAGGTCAAATTCCAGGAAGAGGAGGGGGGAAAAGCAAGACTAGGGCCAAACAGGAGCTGAAACCAACCACTGGTAGACTTGAACAAACAAGACGAACTGGCAACAGACAGACAGAAAACACAGGTATAAATACACAGGGGATAATGGGGGAAGATGGGTGACACCTGGAGGGTGGTAGAGACAAGCACAAGGACAGGTGAAACAGATCAGGGCGTGACAGATCTATCAGCCAATATGATAGATGTAGTTTGAAGAGAGCAGAGTTGAAGAGACTTGAATTTTCTCTTGAGCTATTTTTAGAGCCTACCTTTTAGGAGAGGGAAGTTTTTCAGACTGAGAAATATAGGTGATCAATATTTAGGCCTATTATCTAGGCAATGTAGTAAACTATAGCCTAATCATAGGCCTAATTAGGAAGTACATTTCTCTGGAAAGATGAACTGCCCTGTGCTTCTCCGCCCAAACATAGGCTATAGCCTACTCTATTTAATTGAGACCACACACGCACCTGATCTCGCAGGTGTAGCTACTGAACAGGAAACAGTAAGAATGATGACAGCGCCACTTGCTTACGTTTTTCTTAGGCCTATAGGATTTATCCTACCGTTTAGGAGGAGGATTTGCAGGCAGATACAAATAAATGGATAATCAATATTTATTGACAATGAAAAGGCACAACGCTTGTTCAACATAGTAGTCCAACCTATTGTTTTTCAATGATAATACTTTTTTTTTGATTGCACTTCGACTCACGTTGGTTTGATAAAAAAAATAAAATGTTTTTACCTTTATTTATTTGGTTAAGCACTTCCACTTCTTTTCATTATCAATATTTATTTACAGACACTGTAGTAAACTACAGTCTAATCATTTAAGTACCTTTCATATTCAAGTTAACTGCCACTTGATTCTCCAACCATGTAGGCATCCAACTCTATTTCAAAGAGACCACACATACTAGGCGCACTTGAATTCTCATGTGACAAATATGACTAATGTGACAAATATGTGACTAATGTGACAAATATGTGCTTTTAATACAATAGGTAGGCTAACGCATACAAAGCAGAAAGAGGACGTTTCCAAATCATCTGTGGGACAACAAAATATTTTCATCCCAAAGCAGTCTGTCTGACTGCCCACTCCCGCCCGCAGCATGAAAAACTCATACCGTGCCACAATGATTTCCGTTGCGAACTAGTGCAGTCAGAACACAACACAATGCTCATCATGTCTTAGCGGGATCAGATGGTCACGGGGGTCCCAGCAGGGTCAGACAGCCAGGGAAGACGGAGCTTTGGTGAATTTTGCAGTAGGTCTATATTAACAATATCAGTGAATTATACAAATAACCATATTGAATTGATGGGTAGACCTACAGTAGCTAAAGGACAGCAGCTGAAGCTTAAACTACAATCAAATCAAATGTTATGTCACATGTGCAGAATACAACATTGTTGCTTACCAGCAAAAACTAAAGCAGGAAGTACCAGTGACTCGCTCAATACAGAAGTGGTCAGATAATGCGGATACTATGCTACAGGACTGTTTTACTAGCACAGGCTGGAATATGTTCCGGGATTCCTCCAATGGCATTGAGGAGTATACCAAGTCAGTCACCGGCTTCATCAATAAATGAATCAACGGCCTCGTCCCCACAGTGACCTTTCGTATTGAATTACAGGGCAACATCCCCCCCGAGCTAAAGGCTAGAGCTGCCGCTTTCAAGGAGAGGGACACCAATCCGGATGCTTATGCCCTCAGATTGCTTGAAACATTCAACCAACCCAACATTCATATTCAGTTAGACTGATGTTGTCTTATAATATAGAATGCCTAGTATGCTCATAACTGCATTGTGGTATAGATATTGCTAGCTATTGTAGATGTGTATACTGGTGTTTTATATCATATTTTGTTTTCAAGTGTACTGACAAGTGACTAAATGATTCCAACTGCATCAATTTATTGTGATATTCACGAAATGTATTTGGATAAAAGACATTAGGCAGGGAGTTGGTGTATCATTTAATCAAATGTGTTGGCAAGTAAATTAGTCTGTCAATAGTCTGTCAATATAGCAAATAAGTGGCCATGACTTGTATTCAAGACCAAGTTGATTTGCTCTGGAGACCGAGGTGAGTTTACACAGCAGTATGCAGAAACAGTCATGGCGCAATGTATGACATATATACAGTAGAATAAAAAATATAATACTAATGCTTACAATAACTACTACAGTTCTACAAAGGGAATTGTCATCTCCCGTCTGGATTACTGCAACTCGCTGTTGGCTGGGCTCCCTGCCTGTGCCATTAAACCCCTACAACTCATCCAGAACGCCGCAGCCCGTCTAGTGTTCAACCTTCCCAAGTTCTCTCACGTCACCCCGCTCCTCCGCTCTCTCCACTGGCTTCCAGTTGAAGCTCGCATCCGCTACAAGACCATGGTGCTTGCCTACGGAGCTGTGAGGGGGAATGGCACCTCAGTACCTCCAGGCTCTGATCAGGCCCTACACCCAAATAAGGGCACTGCGTTCATCCACCTCTGGCCTGCTCGCCTCCCTACCACTGAGGAAGTACAGTTCCCGCTCAGCTCAGTCAAAACTGTTCGCTGCTCTGGCTCCCCAATGGTGGAACAAACTCCCTCACGACGCCAGGACAGCGGAGTCAATCACCACCTTCCGGAGACACCTGAAACCCCACCTCTTTAAGGAATACCTAGGATAGGATAAAGTAATCCTTCTCACCCCCCTCCCCCCCTTAAAATATTTAGATGCACTATTGTAAAGTGGTTGTTCCACTGGATGTCATAAGGTGAATGCACCAATTTGTAAGTCGCTCTGGATAAGAGCGTCTGCAGTAGCTAGCTGTAACGTTAGACTGCAGTACATTTTAGGTGGAGCAAACAACACAAAACTTTGGCTTGTAGTGGTTCTAGCAAGCCCCGCTATGGCTGAATTGATCACCAAATTGTACTGTACTGAAAAACACTGCCTTGGTTGAAAGAGTGATTATATTACTAGCTAGTTACCGACAGGAAAACAATTGAGTCGTTTGTCATTTTACCCTCCTGAGTCCTGGTCCAGCTGGTCTAGGCTGCCCCTGCTGCTTTCTGATCTCGCAAAATGTTTTTCTCTTCGTCTCAACTCCTCTTCAGTGTATTCCAGCTCAAATAAATAGGGCTGTATGTTCCTATGTAAAGTGTGGGATTCTGTGTTTTACATTATAGCCATTACCATATATATATATATATATGATTAAATATTATCTGATGTTGGCTGTGTGAAGTATCCGCATTTGTGCACTTGAGCATCATCATGAGATTTAAAAACTGCTTGCTACATCTACTTGCTTGTTTGTGTGTGTGACAAGAACTGAGTAACATGGTGTGACCTGCATGTTGCAAAATTGTAGATAACAGCCCAGCAGATGCTTTGTCCTTGTGTTTGTATGTAACAACATTGAGCACATGGTGTGACTAGCTGTATCTTACAAAGTTGTGATAGGGAGGGGTGGTCATCACGAGGTTTAACTGAGATGGAAAAATACTGAACAACACAATAGCAGGAACTGAGCAACTGTTCTAACTAGGCTGCGATACCAGAACAGTAAGAATCTATACATCGACGGAGGGAGGACTCCATGAAGCGCCAAGAGTCAGGGACCCGCCTGAGCGCCTGCGATAGGCTGAGCAAGTCTAAACCACGCTCAGCCTCTACTGTGATAGGCCAACAGACGGGTTGGGACAATGTCTATCACAGTATAAGAACAACTGTTTTACATACATCTTGTCAGTTCTCTGTTCTGCCCTGCGTGGTATTACAGTGAGCCCGTATATACGAAAGTTGCATTTGCCATTTATTGCTTAGCTAATAAAAAATACATAGTATACAATCGGTGACTCATTGTTATATTTATCCTGATACCAGATTCAAATTTACGCAACTCTAACAAAAGGAACATCTAAAAGGAGGAAACATCAGAAGCAGCCATTGTAGCTAATCATTTAGCAATCTCGGATAGACAGTGAACCTGTAAACTTGTACCGCCCCCGTTTTGAAAAGCCTGACATCGAGGGTGGGAGCAAGGAAGTATGCCTCCCGTTAGGCTGTATCTCTTTACAATGCCAGGGGAAATGTGTCAACCTAGATATCCTGCAATGTCCTGGGTGATAAGAACATCATTGAGACAAGTCCAATGGTTCTATTGAACAAGGACAACCATATCTGCTCATGTGATCGTGCAATCTGCAAAACACAAAGGCCACAATAATTGCTACAAAACTTTCATTTGTAGATCAGACAACAGACTCAATTAATCAATGACATCATTGGTTGAACTCTCCCAGCGCAATCTTTTTTAAATACAGCTATACTGCATAATTATGTCTGAAACACCCTCTCATTACTCATAATTATGTAGGGAGACTGGAAAAACATCCAACATAGTGTCTAGTTTCCGTTTAACTTAGTTTCCGTAAGACAGGTTTTTCAAGTTTTTATAATTGAGGGAATTTGTGCATAATCTTGGATTCAGTTTTCAGAAAAACGGAAGCTCCTCGACTGTACCCCTCTAAAGGCCTGAACACACACTAATTTGAAATGCACTTCTTATAAGACCGTTATTGATGTCATCATTACAAGATGTTATTATAAATGTTCTGCATAATCTTTTATCTACTTCGTAATTGACTCGTAGACCGAAGACATTGAACGTTATCTTTGTTCCCGGTTCTCGTTAATAATAATAATATATGCCATTTAGCAGACGCTTTTATCCAAAGCGACTTACAGTCATGTGTGCATACATTCTACGTATGGGTGGTCCCGGGGATCGAACCCACTACCCTGGCGTTACAAGCGCCATGCTCTACCAACTGAGCTACAGAAGGACCACATTAGTATTAGTGGTAGCAGCTGACACGCAGAACATTATCAGAACATTAGTAGTAGTGGTAGCAGCTGAAATGTAGAACATTATCAGAACATTAGTAGTAGTGGTAGCAGCTGACATGCAGAACATTAGTAGTAGTGGTAGCAGATGACATGCAGAACATTATCAGAACATTAGTAGTAGTGGTAGCAGCTGACAGGCAGAACATTATCAGAACATTAGTATTAGTGGTAGCAGCTGACACGCAGAACATTATCAGAACATTAGTAGTAGTGGTAGCAGCTGACAGGCAGAACATTAGTAGTAGTGGTAGCAGCTGAAATGTAGAACATTATCAGAACATTAGTAGTAGTGGTAGCAGCTGACATGCAGAACATTAGTAGTAGTGGTAGCAGATGACATGCAGAACATTATCAGAACATTAGTAGTAGTGGTAGCAGCTGACAGGCAGAACATTATCAGAACATTAGTAGGAGTGGTAGCAGCTGACACGCAGAACATTATCAGAACATTAGTAGTAGTGGTAGCAGCTGACATGCAGAACATTAGTAGTAGTGGTAGCAGATGACATGCAGAACATTATCAGAACATTAGTAGTAGTGGTAGCAGCTGACATGCAGAACATTATCAGAACATTAGTTGTAGTGTTAGCAGCTGACATGCAGAACATTAGTAGTAGTGGTAGCAGCTGACATGCAGAACATTAGTAGTAGTGGTAGCAGCTTAAATGTAAAACATTATCAGAACATTAGTAGTAGTGGTAGCAGCTGACATGCAGAACATTATCAGAACATTAGTATTAGTGGTAGCAGCTGAAATGTAGAACATTATCAGAACATTAGTAGTAGTGGTAGCAGCTGACATGCAGAACATTAGTAGTAGTGGTAGCAGTTGACAGGCAGAACATTATCAGAACATTAGTAGTAGTGGTAGCAGCTGACACGCAGAACATTATCAGAACATTAGTGGTAGTGGTAGCAGCTGAAATGTAGAACATTATCAGAACATTAGTAGTAGTGGTAGCAGATGACATGCAGAACATTAGTAGTAGTGGTAGCAGCTTAAATGTAAAACATTATCAGAACATTAGTAGTAGTGGTAGCAGCTGACATGCAGAACATTATCAGAACATTAGTTGTAGTGGTAGCAGCTGACATACAGAACATTATCAGAACATTAGTAGTAGTGGTAGAATCTGACATGAAGAACATTATCAGAACATTAGTATTAGTGGTAGCAGCTGACATGCAGAACATTAGTAGTAGTGGTAGCAGCTGACATGCAGAACATTATCAGAACATTAGTATTAGTGGTAGCAGCTGAAATGTAGAACATTATCAGAACATTAGTAGTAGTGGTAGCAGCTGACATGCAGAGCATTAGTAGTAGTGGTAGCAGCTGACAGGCAGAACATTATCAGAACATTAGTATTAGTGGTAGCAGCTGAAATGTAGAACATTATCAGAACATTAGTAGTAGTGGTAGCAGCTGACATGCAGAGCATTAGTAGTAGTGGTAGCAGCTGACAGGCAGAGCATTAGTAGTAGTGGTAGCAGCTGACAGGCAGAACATTATCAGAACATTAGTATTAGTGGTAGCAGCTGAAATGTAGAACATTATCAGAACATTAGTAGTAGTGGTAGAATCTGACATGAAGAACATTATCAGAACATTAGTATTAGTGGTAGCAGCTGACATGCAGAACATTATCAGAACATTAGTATTAGTGGTAGCAGCTGAAATGTAGAACATTATCAGAACATTAAAAGTGTCGTTAAAAGTGACGACTGCCTCTAAAACAAGTCATTGTGGGTAGAGAGAGGAGGGGAGAACTGCCTCTTAAACAATCTCACAGGGGAGAGAGGGGAAGGGACCACAGCGTCTAAAATATGGTAGGGCTGCCATTTGGCTGAAATAATCATTAAAGATTGTACAATTATACAATGATAATACGAGTTGCCAAATTACATTGCAGCTTGAAAGGTTATACACTTATTGTATGGGCAATCCACAAGCTTAGTTAATGGTTGTACATTTCTTGAAATTATAACGAGATCTGTCTCCCTGTTTTCTTCAGCGTCCTGAAGCTCAGAGCAGAGACACCCACATCCAGCCTGCTTTCATCGAAGAGTGAGAAGTCAATGTACAATCCACCTAATTTCAGCCAGGAACCACTGAGAGATGAGCAAAGGTATGAAAGATAGTATGAGTTCGGGCTGCAGTAAGAGGTTATTAAGTAATGGTTGCAACAGAAAGATCGGACTATTTTCAAAACTAAAGACATAGGCTTAGAGCATGCCCTGCAGCAAGCTGGCTCAGCAAAACAGACACAAAGCTGCTCACGTAACCAGATATCCCAGCGTTCAATGGACGTGCATCAAACTTGCACCGGACACAGGGCATGTAACCTCTGTTGCTCCTCAAAAGCAAAAGGAGGAGGCAAAAAGGGAAATAGCCCAAAAGCTAAAGGACCTGTAGGGCATAGCCATGATTTTTGGGGAGAAGGCTGCATTTGGACACAATGTTACCTTAGAGTCACCAGGGGCGAACTGAGTAGAGGAAGGGTGTAACGGATAACGAGTGAAGGTCCCTAACACATTTAGCCGAGGCAAAATTATCTCCGTGAACCTGAGAATAAGAATCAGGGTTTAGCTCTCCCGGCGCACCCTTTCCAACGTGGGCGGAATCAGAACCATAAATCATAAACGAGAGTCCACTGGGGGGCGCCAGAGTGTCCATTCCCAATGGGGCACTCGGGTCACTCATCACGAAAAATAGACTACAATGCGTGTTTTCTCACGATGTGTAAAGATCTGTTAGCCCTGCCCGAAAATGTCCCATACCTGGGAGACAACCCAGGGGTGTGGCCTCCACTTCTGAGAGAGAGGGTCCCACCTGGATAAAAGATCTGCACCCGAGTTGAGGCAACCGAGGACATGAGTCGCCCCAAAGCGAGAGCATGTGCCCAGTGCTCACCAGCAATAGGGAGCGAGAAAAAGTTAGGCAGGAAAGAGACAAGTCATCTGTTGATGCACGCCACCACTGACATATTGTCGGTTCTGACCAGCACAAACCGGCCCAACAAAAGCAGGGGGAAGGGCTTTAGCACCATATACACCGTTAGGAGCTCCGGGTGATTAATATGCAGTGTGCTCTGCACCAGTGTCCATATCCCCCGAATCAATTAGCCTTTGTACAGCGCACCCCACCCTTGGGGGGGATGCGTCTGTGGTGATCACTGTGCGGGATACAACTCAGGCCATGGGAGCCACCTGACAATAGCAGAGGGTCCATTGGCCTGATGGGGACACCCGAAGCGACCAACTTAGGCTGTGAGATTTGTCCAGGTGAGTGGCTAGCACTCAACACTGGAAGGGCAACATCAACAATAGACACCATCCGTGAGAATAGAAAAGCACGATACTCGAGTCTAGCTCGAGACCCAGAGTCGGAATGTGCTGAGATGGAGTCAAACAGCTACCACTACTCACTTAAATGCATATGAGAGCCCTTAAAGAGTTTGCAAAAAGACTCTAAAACCATGAGAAACAAGATTCTCTGGTCTGATGAAACCAAGATTGAACTCTTTGGCCTGAAATGTTTTATTTATTTTGATTTAACCAGGTAGGCTAGTTGAGAACAAGTTCTCATTTGTAACTGCAACCTGGCCAAGATAAAGCATAGCAATTCGACACATACAACAACACAGAGTTACACATGGAATGAACAAAACATAGTCAATAATACAGTAGAACAAAAGAAAACAAAAAGTCTATATAAAGTGAGTGCAAATGAGGTAAGATAAGGGAGTTAAGGCAATAAATAGGCCATGGTGGCACAGTAATTACAATATAGCAATTAAACATTGGAATGGTAGATGTGCAGAAGATGAATGTGCAAGTAGAGATACTGGGGTTCAAAGGAGCAAGATAAATTAATAAATACTGTATGGGGACGAGGTAGGTAGATAGATAGATGGGCTGTTTACAGATGGGCTATGTACAGGTGCAGTGATCTGTGAGCTGCCCTGACAGCTGGTGCTTAAAGCTAGTGAGGGAGATATGAGTCTCCAGCTTCAGATATTTTTTGCAGTTCGTTCCAGTCATTGGCAGCAGATAACTGGAAGGAAAGACGACCAAAGGAGGAACTGGCTTTGAGGGTGACCAGTGAGTGCCAAGTGTCACATTTGGAGGAAATCTGGCACCATTCCCAATGTGAAGCAGGGTGGTGGCAGCATCATGCTGTGGGGATGTTTTTCAGCGGAAGGGACTGGTAGACATTACATGATCAAGGGAAAGATGAATGGAGCAAAGTACCGAGAGATCCTTGATGAAAACCTGCTCCAGAGCACTCAGGACATCAGACTGGACAATGACCCTAAGCACACAGCCAAGACAATACAGGAGTGGCTTTGGGACAAGTCTCTGAATGTCCTTGAGTGGCCCAGCCAGAGCACGGACATGAACACTATTGAACATCTCTGAAGAGACTTCAAAATAGCTGTGCAGTGACACTCCCCATTCAAATCAAATCAAATGTATTTGTCACATGCAGATGTTAGTGCGAGTGTAGCGAAATGCTTGCGCTTCTAGTTCCGACAATGCAGTAATAACCAACGAGTAATCTAACTAACAATTCCAAAACTACTACATAATACACACAAGTGTGAAGGGATAAAGAATATGTACATAAAGATATATGAATGAGTGATGGTACAGAGCGGCATAAGCAAGATGCAGTAGATGGTATCGAGTACAGTATATACATATGAGATGAGTATGTAAACAAAGTGGCATAGTTTAAAGTGGCTAGTGATACATGTATTACATAAAGATGCAGTAGATGATATGGAGTACAGTATATACGTATACATATGATATGAATAATGTAGAGTATGTAAACATTATATTAAGTAGCATTGTTTAAAGTGGCTAGTGATATATTTTACATCAATTCCCATCATTAAAGTGGCTGGAGTTGAGTCAGTGTGTTGGCAGCAGCCACTCAATGTTAGTGGTGGCTGTTTAACAGTCTGATGGCCTTGAGATAGAAGCTGTTTTTCAGTCTCTCGGTCCCAGCTTTGATGCACCTGTACTGACCTCGCCTTCTAGATGATAGCGGGGTGAACAGGCAGTGGCTCGGGTGGTTGTTGTCCTTGATGATCTTTATGGCCTTCCTGTGACATCGGGTAGTGTAGGTGTCCTGGAGGGCAGGGAGTTTGCCCCCGGTGATGCGTTGTGCAGACCTCACTACCCTCTGGAGAGCCTTACGGTTGTGGGCGGATCAGTTGCCGTACCAGGCGGTGATACAGCCCGACAGGATGCTCTAGATTGTGCATCTGTAGAAGTTTGTGTTTTTGGTGACAAGCTGAATTTCTTTAGCCTCCTGAGGTTGAAGAGGCGCTGCTGCGCCTTCTTCACGATGCTGTCTGTGTGGGTGGACCAATTCAGTTTGTCTGTGATGTGTACGCCGAGGAACTTAAAACTTACTACCCTCTCCACTACTGTCCCATCGATGTGGATAGGGGGGTGTTCCCTCTGCTGTGAGAGGATCTGCAGAGAAGAATGGGAGAAACTCTCCAAATACAGGTGTGTCTAGCTTTTAGCGTCATACCCAAGAAGACTCAAGGCTGTAATCGCTGCCAATGGTGCATCAGTAAAGGGTCTGAATACTTGTGTAAATGTAATAGTTCCTTCTTTTTTTATATAGTTGCCAAAAAAAACTGTTTTTGCTTTGTCATTATGGGTTATTTTGTGTAGATTGATGAATAAAAAAAATTTTAAATCAATTTTAGAAGGCTGTAATGTAACAAAATGTGTAAAAGTTCCTACCTGGTTGTTGTCGTCTTATTTCGCTGTTGCTTCCTGGGCTTTGCGGAAACAATAGCACTGTGATTAATTTAGCAAAAATATGGCTTTGATTTGACACCTAATTTGACATGCTACTCTGAACTTCATATCAAATCGTATTTGTCACGTTCTGACCTTTATTTCCTTTGTTTTGTCATTATTTAGTATGGTCAGGGCGTGAGTTGTGTGGGCAGTCTATGTTTGTTTTTCTATGATTTGGGTATTTCTATGTTTTGGCCTAGTATGGTTCTCAATCAGAGGCAGGTGTCATTAGTTGTCTCTGATTGAGAATCATACTTAGGTCGCCTGGGTTTCACTGTGTGTTTGTGGGTGACTGTTCCTGTCTCTGTGTTTTGCACCAGATAGGGCTGTTTTTGGTTTTCCACGTTCATTGTTTTGTAGTGTTCATGTTTATCTGTTTTTATTAAACATGAATCAATATAACCACGCTGCGTTTTGGTCCTCCTCTACTTCACCACAGGAAAACCCTTACAGTATTGGTCACATACACATGTTTAGCAGATGTTATGTTGGTGCTCATGGGTCCTTTAAGATAAAAATGACCAATACTTTTTAAGACTTTCTAGTAAATGTTTTTTAAGACCCCTTTTCTATTTGTTTGACCAGAAATCAAAGCCATTACTTATGCCTCATTTTTATGATGGAAAGGGGTTGGAAAAATATATCTATGCCTTAATGTCCCCAAAAATATACCTGTCCTTTAACTTTGGAAATTACCATTTGCAAAACAAAAGTCACATGAACGTTTCCATGATTTTCTCTCCAGAGTCAGAAATAAAAATAGAACATAGTCACCTACACCCAGCCTGTGAATGAAGAGTGACAACCCAATGTCTAATCCATCACATTTCAGCCAGTGTCACGTTCTGACCTTATGTCTTTGTTTTAGTATGGTCAGGGCGTGAGTTGGGTGGGTTGTCTATGTTCATTTTTCTATGCTGTGTTTTGAGTTTGGCCTGGTATGATTCTCAATCAGAGACAACTAACGACACCTGCCTCTGATTGAGAATCATACTTTAGGTAGCCTTTTTCCACCTGTGTTGCGTGTGTGTTTATTTTCTGTTCTGTGTTTTATGTATGCACCGTACAGGACTGTTTCGGTTTCATTTCGTTCTCTTTGTTGTTTAATAATTTAGTGTTCTGAGTTACAAATAAATATAATTAACACTTACCACGCTGGTCCTCCTTATTACTACTCCTCCTCGGAAGAGGAGGACGAGAATCGTTACAGAATCACCCACCACCAAAGGACCAAGCAGGAGTGGAGCGAAGTCAGGTAGGAGACCTGCGCCAACTCACCCTGCTTGCCGTGGAGAGACAGGGACCGGGCAGGCACCATGTTATGCCGTGAGGCGCACGGTGTGTCCCCGGTGAACAGGCATAGCTCGGTGCGATATACATAGCAGTGCCTCGTATCGGCCAGGCTAGAGTGGGCATCGAGCCAGGTGCCATGAAGCCGGCTCAGCGCATCTGGTCTCCAGTGCGTCTACTCAGGCCGGGGTACATGGCACCAGCCTTACGGATGGTGTCCCCGGTTAGCCAGCACAGCCCCGTGCCAGAGTCTCCCTCCAGTCCGGATCTGCCAGAGTCTCCCTCCAGTCCGGAGCTGCCGGAGTCTCCCTCCAGTCCGGATCTGCCAGAGTCTTCCTCCTGTCCTGAGCTGCCAGATTCTTCCTCCAGTCCGGATCTGCCAGAGTCTTCCTCCTGTCCTGAGCTGCCAGAATCTTCCTCATGCCCAGCGCTGCCAGAGTCTCCCGTCTGTCCTGAGCTGCCAGAGTCTCCCATCTGTCCTGCGCTGCCAGAGTCTCCCGTCTGTCCTGCGCTGCCAGAGTCTCCCGTCTGTCCTGCGCTGCCAGAGTCTCCCGTCTGTCCTGCGCTGCCAGAGTCTCCCGTCTGTCCTGCGCTGCCAGAGTCTCCCGTCTGTCCTGCGCTGCCAGAGTCTCCCGTCTGTCCTGCGCTGCCAGAGTCTCCCGTCTGTCCTGCGCTGCCAGAGTCTCCCGTCTGTCCTGCGCTGCCGGAGCCCACAGTCAGCCAGGAGCTGCCGGAATCGCCTGTCACGCCGGCGCTGCCGGAATCACCATTCACTCCGGAGCTGCCGGAGTCTCCTGCCTGTCCGGTGCTGCCGGAATCTCCCTCCCGTCCGGTGCTGCCGGAATCTCCCGTCCATTTGGGACCCGTGGCTTTGGTCCCCAGTCCGAGGTCGGCGGCGAGGGACGCCGCTCTTAAGAGGCCACGGAAGCGGGCTAAGAGGCAAACAAGGACTATGGTGGAGTGGGGTCCACGTCCCACGCCAGAGCCGCCACCGTGGACAAACACCCACCCAGACCCTCCCCTATAGGTTCAGGTTTAGCAGCCGGAGTCCACACCTTTGGGGGGTAGGGGGGTACTGTCATGTTCTGACCTTAGTTCTTTTGTTATGTCTTTGTTTTAGTATGGTCAGGGCGTGAGTTGGGTGGGTTGTCTATGTTAGTTTTTCTATGATTTGCTATTTCTGTGTTTGGCCTGGTATGGTTCTCAATCAGAGGCAGCTGTCAATCGTTGTCCCTGATTGAGAGCCATATTTAAGTATACTTTTTTCTATAGTGTTTCGTGGGTGATTATTTTCTGTTTTCTGTTGTGTGTCTGCACCAGCCAGAACTGTTTTCGGTCGTTTCTCTTTGGGATTTTGTTATTTCCGTGTTCCTTTTAATAAATATGGACATATACCATGCTGCACCTTGGTCCTCACCTTCTTCTTTATACGACGACCGTTACAGCCAGGAACCTCAGAGGTGATAATACAGTCTGAACAACATAGAAAAAAACTCTGAATGGAATGAAAAATTATGCTGCAAAGTTTTGGCAATGAGGGTGCTCATGGCATAAAAAGGTAAGACTGAATTTCAAACAGGATAATAATGCAAGTTACAACAATTCCAGGGAGAGAGAATGTTTTTGCAATGTCTACCCGTAATGTTCCCCTGATGTTTGAGTGTCCAGTTATCAGTTAGTTATGGGAACATTCTATGTATGTTAGCGAAACCTCCTGAGAACCTATTTAGCATGTGTTGGTGTTAGAGTTAGGAGAAGATTCCCTCAATGTCAAACAGAACTTACCCAGAATACGGTTAACATTCTCAGAATATGCAATATTAATGTTGTCCATTTTTCTGAGGGTTAGGAGAATATTCCATCAACGTCACACCAAACATAGAACGTGGTTGTCATGTTCTCAGAATATAAGACATTAATGTTCTAGACACGTTTCATGGGAATGTTACAAGAACCGTCCTGTGTCCAATGACGTTTAAAACATCTGTCATAGTCCCCTGGAGATTTTTGTCTAGTTCCCAGCTAGTTCTGGGGACATCCCTACATAATTTAGGATGTCGCTTGATGGTCCCACACCATCCATTGTTACTGTTGACGAGCCCATCAAGGCCCTGCTGATTGGTGAACCATACAACCCAATTGACAGAGAGAAATGAAGGAAGCCATTTACAGAATAAAACTATTCCAAAACATGTGTCCTGTTTGCAACAAGGCACAAAAGTAATAATTCAAAAAATGTGGCAAAGCAATTAACCTTTTTCGCCTGGATACAAAGTGTTATGTTTGGGGCAAATCCAATACAACACATTACTGAGTACCACTCTCCATATTTTCAAGCATAGAGTTGGCAGCAGCATTTTATGGGTATGTTTGTAATCGTTAAGGACTGAGAAGTTTTTCAGGATAAAAAAAGAAACAGAATGGAGCGAAGCACAGGTAACATCCTGGAGGAAGTCCTTACTCTGCTTTCCACCAGACACTCGGAGATGAATTCACCTTTTCAGCAGGACAATAACCTAAAACACACGGCCAAATCTGCACTGCAGTTGCTTACCAAGAAGACAGTAAATGTTCCTGAGTGTCTGAGTTACAGTTCTGACTTTAGTCTGCTTGAAAATCTGTGGCAAGACCTTAAAATGGTTGACAGAGCTTGATTCTAACAAAGGTGATTCTAACATGTATTCACTCAGGGGCTTCAATACTTATTGAATCAAGATTTAATGTTTTATTTTTCATTCATTTTTTAATATTTTTTTTTACAAATGTAGAAATACTTCTTCCACTTCAGCATTTTGTGTAGACCATTGACAAAAAATGACAATTAAATCCATTTTAATCCCACTTTGTAACACAAAAAAATTAAAAAGTCAAAAGGTGTGAGTACTTTCTGAAGGTACTGTACTAAGCAGTACCCCACCCTCGTGTGCAGTAAATACATTGATCTGATTAATTAGATTGAATGCAACCTCCTCTTTGAGGACTGCAACCATCACAGAATCTACAACTCAATAACCCCTTTTTCTAAATACATGGTTGCTATAGGATTCTGATGGGCAAGTGTGAAAACAATCACAAAATCTTTGAAGGCCATTTTATCAAAAGTGAGTTCAACTTTCAAAAGGGAGGTCAGCATTACTTCCTGGAAAGTACGCCAATTGCAGATTGTGGAGTCACATTTCTTTGGTCTTTGATTGAGGTCCAAAGCACACTGACAAAGTCGTTATACAAAGTATTTGGCATCATATTATAATATTTAAATAAAACGTATTTATAAAGAGAGTACATTAATAGTACTCCTCACAAAATTATTTTTAATTATTATAATTTTTTAGTCTCTATTCACAAATGAGCCCATTATTCCCTTCTGTCTCCCCGCAGGATGCTCAGAGGATTTAATGCTACATTTTAGTCCGAAGAGTCTCAATGTGGTAGCATATCTGCACATGCTTCTGCTGCTTCAAACAACCGGAAGCTCCCGGGCTTGGAGATGTGTGCTGGCGAAGAAACATCTGAACAGCTGATAGCAACTGTCCAGCAACCCTACCCACTCAGCCGCTACCCAGATGGTCATGTGCCGTCGCGCTCTTGGCTCTCTCTCTCTCCCACTACTCTCTCCTCTTCTATCCTATCATCCCGTCCTTCTGCTAAATCCTTCTCACTCCTGTCTCCTAACTCTGCCTCTTCGACCCTACTCTCTTCCCTTTCTGCCTCATTTGACTCCCACTGTCCCCTTTCCTCCTGGCCAGCCGAACCCGCCATTCCTGCACAGTGGATGAGTGGCGTGTCCAAATACCCATACTTGCGCCCTAAATAGTAGGTCGTTTTGAGTATGTAAAAAAATAACGTCTCATAGTATGTGAAATTTTGAAAATCTACTATACTTTAAATGCCAGGATGTCATACTCATTTCAGCTTTTCATCTAGTAGAATTCCCCCCTGCACACTATTGAGGAAGATAATAGTTTTTCACAACCACATGTGTTCGACAACAGCTGAATATCAGAATAGGGGATGCGCCCTACCAGAATTCATGAATAGCGGGGAGCAAGCATGATTGCACATTTCATGACACCTTCTTAGTATGGATGAGTAGTATGTTGATATTTGTTGCTAACTGCAAACGTTTTTACTAAATAGTATGTTTCAAATAGTTTGTAGTAAGATTAGTACACAGTATGCAGTTTAAGTATGTAGCCAGATTTCGGACACGGCCAATGACTCACTGCGTGTTCAGAGAACAGGGCTGCGGGAAGCTGAGTGAAAATGGAGGGAAACTAAACTCCTGGAGGACCCATCATCCTGCCACTTCCTCCTCTCTACCTTCTCTTCTTCTGTGTCTGCTGCTTAATTCCAAGTCTCTTTTCCACCTTCTGCTCCCTCCTTAATCGAACCCATAAATGCTGATGCTCCAGATACTCAACTAATCTAAAGGCCAGTTTTATTGCCTCTTTAATCTGGACAACAATTTTCAGATCTGCTAACATAATTGCAAAAGGGTTTTCTAATGATCAATTAACCTTTTAAAATTATAAACTTGGATTAGCTAACACAACGTGCCATTGGAGCACAGGAGTGATGGTTGCTGATAATGGGCGGCCGTTTCCAGCTACAATAGTAATTTACAACATTTACAATGTCGACACCGTTATTTCTGATCAATTTGGTGTTATTTGAATGGACAGAAAAATTTGCTTTTCTTTCAAAAACAAGGACATTTCTAAGTGACCCCAAACTTTTGAACGGTAGTGTATATATAATTCCAACAATAAGTCTAAAAATGGATGTAGCAACTACAGATTGCCCGTTTAAGTCTTTCAAAAGTTTGCAATAAACATTTAGCAATAAAAGCCCCACTTCTATTCCATAGCCTGGGATCCGCACTGGGCAGCTGTGGCAAGAGAGTATTTTTCACTTGCTGACTGTCCACTGGTTTCAAAAACAATGATTGATAGGCAGTTTAAATTTCTTGAATTAAACAATTATTGGGTTCAAATACACATTTAGATTTGTGAACAGCCGTCCACAACAACCACAATCCGTAAGGCGCAAATAGCTAACTGAGAAAGCAGCAGTGTGATTCGTAACATTCGAAGACATAGCTTGGACTGTAGCCTACAAAAGCCTATTCCTGCTCTTTTCCCGCGATCCATCAAACCCATTTGGTGTCTCATCATAGTGGTCTCTGACTTCGGGTCAGACTCGCTCAGGTGGAACATGTATGTGCGCCCTTTTTCAATGTTGAATTGAATGTCATTGAGAAAAAAGTGAGAAGGGTCAAATATTTTTTTCGCAAACCTCCTTTCTGAATTTAAAAGTAATCCTCGAAGTAATCATGTCGTTTTTCAAAAGTATCTGTAATCTCATTACAATAGTTTTGCTGGTAATGTATCGGATTACTGTTACCGTTTATGTAATCCGTTACTCTCAAACCCTGCATACCCGTCGTGCGTCATTGCTTATTTCTAGTATGTTTATTGATCATGAAAAGCATGCCGATACTTGCTGTATAACTCTGAAGATAGAGTTAAATGTGGAATACTCGTTAATGTGTCTTTCTGACTATGCACTTAAACAGGTGATGATATTTAAACCAAATAGTTATAAAATGCATTCAGCAATTCCCCTCGAAAACAGCAAGTAGTTGTCAAATGGTTTTAGCGGAGCTGGAGTTATCCTTTCCCCCCAGCAGTCAAATCAAACGCTCTACACCATATTAATAACGACCTATAATAACCACCGAGTTGATGCCGCTGAACTCAGCATGCATACAGTACACAGCAGAACATGATTATCACATGAAACATTCAGACTATTATTCTATCATTTCACCCCTTTCTAGTAAAGATAATGAAGCCAAATATTAGATATGGGGTTCCCTCCACACATCAGTTAATTAAAAGACATTGCCAGCGTTGTTGACATCCAAAATCAGTCGAGTATTTTCAGCATGGTCTGCTTGTTGAAATGTAAGGTTGCATATACCCCATACAATGCCATATGTGGACCAGGGCTTTTACAGGTGAGGTGGGATACACGCGTAATAACATGGTTTTGATTGACTGTTTTGACTTCCAATTGCAGCGCAGATTGTGATTGTGGTGAAAATGCAACTGATTGGAAGAAATCTGTGGAGGGCGTGGAGCTGAGATTACAGACCCCCCCCCCACCGAAAACACCAGCCTAACCGCCACCACCTACCCAACCCAAACCGAGGATGAAAGAAATACCAAATATTGTATAGCGAGCAGATCATAAAGACCAATAGTACAGCCTGCGTCAGCCGCGAGACGAAATCTATATTTTGCCAAATTGTAAGACAGCAACTACATAAACATATTGACGGATCATGATTTAATTAGTACCATAAAGCTTTCTACCTCGGACCATGGAATATTCTTTATCACGAACCTCAGACGCTACTGGTATCATGGACAATTGAGGTTGGGTCGTAGCATGATATAGTGATGTTTTAATTAGTGAGCTGTCGTGGGTGGGATTGTGCTGCAGAAGATCAAAGCCTAGGCTACTAGGTGTATGGATTCGGGCACTCACACAGGGAGGCCTGATGGAAGCTGCGACACATTTGGATATGGCACAGTAAACTTCGAGTAAAGGATAGCTATGAATGCGCGAATGAAATTGTGTCGATATATTGCAATAATAGAATAATAATGGCTGTAATGTGGTATATAGCATAGTGACTAAGGGTGAGATGTAAAGCGAAGCCTGCAGGATTTTGATATCGGAGCTAACTATATATTTCGCAGCTTTACTGGAAACGTAAACATCCGGATTATCTTTGATCTTTGATTTAATATAACGGTGAGAGTAGTTAACCAACTACAACTCAACAACACGGGACTAATGCCTTCTCTTCCTTCTATTTAAACGGAGAATTACGTTTTAATCTTAAAAGTGTGAGTTTGGGCTTTGAGCTCCTCAGGAATCCTGTGTGTTGTGTGATTGGCCAACATCAACATGCCAACCTCACGCTCCGGTGCCACCCCGGTGGAATACTGGGTCGATGGCTCGCGCCGAGATGTCTCCATGGATGAATTTTACACCATGGGTCCAGAACTGGGAAGGTAGAGTACTGTAGTCTGTGCCATTATTGACTCCAATGCATGCAGTAAATACCACCAGCATCATGACCTTCATGACTATCAAAAGGGCTTGCTTCTGGTTCATGTACTGCAGAAAAACATATCAGTGGAATTTCATCCAAGGTTTCATTAGGTTATGGCTATAGCTAGAGTGTACATTTTGAATTACCATGTTTACAATTTCACTATTTATCTACTGTGTATTACACATGGATTAGGTTTGATTCTCTGACAGGACAGACAGAACACATATTTTAGACCAGTTCAGAACGAGGTATCAATTGCATATGCATAGTTCAGCACCATGGACAGCTCCTCCTGTTAACAAGTGACAATTTCTCTCCCATCATCTCACCTCATAAGTAGCCTACTAACATTGATGCCAAGACACAATTAACATGTGTCAAAACATGATCTTCACTCTGTCAGAGGGGTAAAACAGCCCACTGTGTTTGCTATGGATATGACCTCTCATTGTAATGGGAGCAACACGTGGCTTAGCACTGGACAACAGTGAAACGGGAAGGGATTAGTGCAAGTATGGAGGAAACAGGTGTTACGGACCATTTTTCAGAGGCTCTATATGGAATCTCCCACTACCTCTGACCCCTCCCCTCCCCTCCATCCACACGAGTCTGGCTTAAGTACACTCTTACATCACATCCAGATTGACAATGTCAACATGTCAATATTTGTCACTTGGAGTGGGTGTCAGTGGTCTGTGGAAGTTTGGGGGTCTGACTGACAGATGGAGTGGCAATTGGAGCCCTTCTGGGTATTCATGCCTTTGATGAAGCCATTCGTCAGCAGGCGTAAACAACGATAATCCCACCATGTCCATGGTTCTGACTCAAAACACAGGCTCACTGTAATTGCTAATTCACACTAAAGGGGGAAAAATAATCTATGCCAAGCAGAGCTGTACTGGGCTGGCCTGGTTACACATCCGCCGTAGTTGCTGGGACAGTGTGAGAGAATATCTGAAACGGCACAGTGCAGTTAGGGTTGGCCATATAATGTGAATCAGGTGTCATATTTCCATATGCAGCACCAATGCGCCTGTGCCTTTATATGAAACCTTATTTCACGCCACACTTAAATGTATGTAACAGTTCTCTTCTCCTCACCCGCAACTGCATGTATAATGGCCAGGCACCCATTTTGTCCCTTCGGGAGTTCCGTGCGAGACAGCAAGAGAGAGATCTCACTGTCAGCGGTATAACAAACTGTATACCAAGTGTTCAGAAAGCTGTCCGCACGTCCCTTTACAGGACTCAAACCCATAACACCAGATCCAAATCAAATGATATGGTTATTACTTAAAGTAGGGCCACCGTTTGCTAGAATTAGCAGTAACAATTGAACACCAACAGCGCATATTGACTCCGATACGGACGATTACTGAATGAATCATCTGTGATCGACATTTGAGGATCCATCTGCAGTCGGCAGATCGATCGTAAACAGTAGGCCAGTTCAGCCACTGGTACTTGCTTCATGCACGTAAACATACACAGCTTACTCTCAGCTTCCCCCAGCCTCCCCATGTAAGGGTGTGCACAGTTGTTAGGGGTCTACTTTTCAAGGAGAGTTGTCCTGGTTACCAAGGAGACCCTACAGCTATGAGAGTGGTGTCGAGAGGGCTGGGGGATGATTATGCCTGGATTGTATTAGCAGTAGCAGGACTGCTGGAGAAACGGAATCATTTCCTAAGCAGGGCAAATGCCGAGTGCCCCCATAGGGATACTACTGAGGGGAAGTCCCAGATTAGATAGCTGCTGGCTGCTGCCAGTACTCCCTCCTTATTCCACTGTGTGGTTTTATCCTGACCGCCCTCTTAATAACGACCTAGTACAGTTTTACACAATCCACATCCGATTCTAATTGACCAAAATACCAGTTATGCTGGCGGTATTGAATAGTAATGATTGTACACATGTACATATTGATAGCTCACTTGATGATGGTACATTTACATTTACATTTAAGTCATTTAGCAGACGCTCTTATCCAGAGCGACTTACAAATTGGTGCATTCACCTTATGACATCCAGTGGAACAACCACTTTACAATAGTGCATCTAAATATTTTAAGGGGGGAGGGGGTGAGAAGGATTACTTTATCCTATCCTAGGTATTCCTTAAAGAGGTGGGGTTTCAGGTGTCTCCGGAAGGTGGTGATTGACTCCGCTGTCCTGGCGTCATGAGGGAGTTTGTTCCACCATTGGGGAGCCAGAGCAGCGAACAGTTTTGACTGAGCTGAGCGGGAACTGTACTTCCTCAGTGGTAGGGAGGCGAGCAGGCCAGAGGTGGATGAACGCAGTGCCCTTATTTGGGTGTAGGGCCTGATCAGAGCCTGGAGGTACTGAGGTGCCGTTCCCCTCACAGCTCCGTAGGCAAGCACCATGGTCTTGTAGCGGATGCGAGCTTCAACTGGAAGCCAGTGGAGAGAGCGGAGGAGCGGGGTGACGTGAGAGAACTTGGGAAGGTTGAACACTAGACGGGCTGCGGCGTTCTGGATGAGTTGTAGGGGTTTAATGGCACAGGCAGGGAGCCCAGCCAACAGCGAGTTGCAGTAATCCAGACGGGAGATGACAAGTGCCTGGATTAGGACCTGCGCCGCTTCCTGTGTGAGGCAGGGTCGTACTCTGCGGATGTTGTAGAGCATGAACCTACAGGAACGGGCCACCGCCTTGATGTTAGTTGAGAACGACAGTTTGTTGTCCAGGATCACGCCAAGGTTCTTAGCGCTCTGGGAGGAGGACACAATGGAGTTGTCAACCGTGATGGCGAGATCATGGAACGGGCAGTCCTTCCCCGGGAGGAAGAGCAGCTCCGTCTTGCCGAAGTTCAGCTTGAGGTGGTGATCCGTCATCCACACTGATATGTCTGCCAGACATGCAGAGATGCGATTCGCCACCTGGTCATCAGAAGGGGGAAAGGAGAAGATTAATTGTGTGTCGTCTGCATAGCAATGATAGGAGAGACCATGTGAGGTTATGACAGAGCCAAGTGACTTGGTGTATAGCGAGAATAGGAGAGGGCCTAGAACAGAGCCCTGGGGGACACCAGTGGTGAGAGCGCGTGGTGAGGAGACAGATTCTCGCCACGCCACCTGGTAGGAGCGACCTGTCAGGTAGGACGCAATCCAAGCGTGGGCCGCGCCGGAGATGCCCAACTCGGAGAGGGTGGAGAGGAGGATCTGATGGTTCACAGTATCGAAGGCAGCCGATAGGTCTAGAAGGATGAGAGCAGAGGAGAGAGAGTTAGCTTTAGCGGTGCGGAGCGCCTCCGTGATACAGAGAAGAGCAGTCTCAGTTGAATGACTAGTCTTGAAACCTGACTGATTTGGATCAAGAAGGTCATTCTGAGAGAGATAGCGGGAGAGCTGACCAAGGACGGCACGTTCAAGAGTTTTGGAGAGAAAAGAAAGAAGGGATACTGGTCTGTAGTTGTTGACATCGGAGGGATCGAGTGTAGGTTTTTTCAGAAGGGGTGCAACTCTCGCTCTCTTGAAGACGGAAGGGACGTAGCCAGCGGTCAGGGATAAGTTGATGAGCGAGGTGAGGTAAGGGAGAAGGTCTCCGGAAATGGTCTGGAGAAGAGAGGAGGGGATAGGGTCGAGCGGGCAGGTTGTTGGGCGGCCGGCCGTCACAAGACGCGAGATTTCATCTGGAGAGAGAGGGGAGAAAGAGGTCAGAGCACAGGGTAGGGCAGTGTGAGCACAACCAGCGGTGTTGTTTGACTTAGCAAACGAGGATCGGATGTCGTCGATCTTCTTTTCAAAATGGTTGACGAAGTCATCTGCAGAGAGGGGAGGAGGGGGGAGGGGGAGGAGGATTCAGGAGGGAGGAGAATGTGGCAAAGAGCTTCCTAGGGTTAGAGGCAGATGCTTGGAATTTAGAGTGGTAGAAAGTGGCTTTAGCAGCAGAGACAGAGGAGGAAAATGTAGAGAGGAGGGAGTGAAAGGATGCCAGGTCCGCAGGGAGGCGAGTTTTCCTCCATTTCCGCTCGGCCTTCCGGAGCCCTGTTCTGTGAGCTCGCATTGAGTCGTCAAGCCACGGAGCGGGAGGGGAGGACCGAGCCGGCCTGGAAGATAGGGGACATAGAGAGTCAAAGGATGCAGAAAGGGAGGAGAGGAGGGTTGAGGAGGCAGAATCAGGAGATAGGTTGGAGAAGGTTTGAGCAGAGGGAAGAGATGATAGGATGGAAGAGGAGAGAGTAGCGTATGGTATACTGGTATCGAAGCGGATTAGTAAATCCCGAGAAAATACTATTGCTACAAAGGCCTCTATTTCTTCAACGGCTCAACTGAATTTGAACACACATTGATATTTTTTTTTTTACACTTTTCAATGTTGAGATATACCAAAATACAGATATGAAACAGTGGGACTCTACTGATGAACGTATATCATATAGATAGAGCACCAGAACACATAACCATCTGTATGTGTGAGGTCATATAGACTGTTCAAGTGAAGCAATATACATGTGGTGCTCCAGTTGTCCTAGGCAACCCACAGCTCAGCTGCTGCTGTGTCTTCTGCTGCTACTGCTTTCCCTAGTTCGAACTAATAAAGACACACGCTGGGCCAGGGCATTATCTCTAGATTCCCAAGTCGATTTAAAAGCAACAGACAACACGAGACAGCCCAGTCACATAGTAACAGATTACTCGCGGTTTCAGCTCGTACTTAGTGCTACCCTCTGCCCTCTCATGTAAATCGTGCCATGGCTTTGAAATGCTTTCTTTTCCTGCATGTTTTCCTCCACAACTGTTTGATTTATCAGTGTTAGCAATAAGCATGTAGATGGATGCTGCATCGTATGGTTCACCGTGGAGTTGTTATTGTAGTGCTTGAGGTGGATGTCAGCTTTTGAGTGTTACGTTTGATGAGCAAATGACATTGTACTTACTTATGATTCATAAGCAGATCATGAGTAGAACTTGAGGTACAATGCTGAATCATTGCCCCATAGAAACCATATAAATCGTAGCCGTCGACGTTGACCGATTGACCTTCTTCCTAGGGGGGCCACGTCAGTGGTGTTTCGCACGGAGGAGAAGAAGACACAGAAGCCCTATGCTGCAAAGGTCCTCAAGAAGACTGTGAGTCCATCGGCCATTTTATAGTTACACTGACAGGATCGTAATGGGGGCTCTCATTCTCGTTCTTCCCATTTCAGATCGACAAAAAAATAGTGCGGACTGAAATTGGTGTCCTGCTGCGACTTTCCCACCCGAATATTGTAAGCGGTCACTTTATTTGATCCAATACGCCGCTTATAAACGTTAAAATGTTATCTTTTCTCAGGCCATGATGGACATGAACAATAGTGGTGACTTGTAGGATACTAGCAACTCCAATGTTTTTGATATGTTGTATTGTTAAAAAATAAAATAATAATGTTTAAGAATGTGAATTAAAGGAACATTAATGGGGATCTTAGTAACATGAATGTTTTTTTATTATGTCTTTTGTCAACATTTTTGACGAGTTCTCAATCTTGTCTTCCCTTCTACCTGTGGCTTTTGGACCTCAGATCCGCCTGAAGGAAATCTTTGAGACAGAGACAGACATCGCCCTCATCTTGGAGCTGGTGACTGGAGGGGAACTCTTTGACAGGTGCTTAAGCCCAAAATATACCACCCTTACGATCCCAGTCTCAACCCTATATCCCTGCTGAAATTGGTTTCACTTCGGCGAGGCCAGAGGTGGAGTCAGTGGCCTCACCCAGTCCCCCTGTTCCATTTGCCTGCTTTGTCATTAGCAGCAATTTATGACACAGGCGTTATTGAGATGTAGAGCATAAAAGGAATATAAAATTATGTTTGTAATGGCCCTCACCAGCACTGTTGCCAGGAAACCGATTAGAACACTGTGGTTTGAGCAAATACCCCACCCATCTGTAAAACTCATCATGAATAATCAATCATCTCTATTTTTTAATTGTTTTTGTATAATAGCCAAATTAAATTGTCTGTTAAACTCGTTATCCTCCTATCATCTTATAGGCTTATGAATGTTTGACAGTAACAAGTACCTATTATCGGGTCTGTGACAATACCAGTATCGCAATATTTCTTCCATGGCAAAAATGAAAACACAAAGCACACTATTTGGTCCTTTAAAAACCTAGTGTTTGTAAAACACTGTGTGCTGTAGCTTGGAAAATAAATACATGTGACTCTGGATGACAACATAATGATGTTTGTTCCCAACATTTGGGCTGTTTTCCTAAATACATTCAACGCGCTTCGTGTTTTGTTTCCTTGCCACGATACTAACGAGTATCGCGGTACTGGTATCGTCCCGGCCCTATTATTTTCCCTCACTACAGAGTTGAGGGCCCGCTCTCTTCCAAAGTGGGGTATTTGAACTCTGTGTAACGTTTGAACAGTGTTTGACCGTTAGGCTCTTTCTGCCCTTTTAGGATTGTGGAGAGAGGCTACTACAGTGAGAGAGATGCTGCCCATGTCATCAAGCAGATTCTGGAGGCAGTGGCGGTAAGATATGTGATTGAATGGACACTGATGGGCTATTGAGTAGAAATGTGCCTTATTTCACCAAATGCTTTGGAATTTGATAAGAATTCTGAGATGCACAGCACCCCCCTCTATGCAGAGTAGAGACGCTGTTGCTGCAATATGTTGTGTCTTTCACTATGGTAGCAATCATCTTAACACTTATTTTTCTTAAAACTGCATTGTTGGTTAATAAGGGCTTGTAAAAGTAAGCATTTCACTGTGAGGTTGTTGTATTCGGCGCACGTGACAAATGCAATTTGATTTGATCTGCAGTAGCTTCAATAGAAAACAGGTCAACATGGAGCTGAGAGACTTTTCAGTGTTGTCATTTTGATGAGGCTTGTTCAGTTGAGACAGGTCTCTTATCCGTACTTTGCATAGGGAAATGCATGTACTTTTAGGCTTAATATTCCATTTGTTTCAGGTTTGGTCTTATCTGTGTCCAGTCACTGCACACACTTCTAAAGTCTAATCGCATGCATTTTAGCATAAAGTTCAATATACTTCCTATTTCATATTTCCAGTGAGCTAGTATGTGCAGTCAGTCACTGCGCTCTGTTGCAGGCAGAATGATATCTCCCAAAAATAGAGCATGATTATTTTGTCAGTGGAAAAATGCCACTAAACATTGTTTTGGGGTTTAAGACTTGGCAATGGCACCAATGAATGTTAACCAGAAGATTAGTGTGAGAGCCTTTATTTAGAAATACAAAATGTATTGTAATCCCAGAATACAAGCAGCTAAAGGCTTGGCTGGACACACACACACACACACACACACACACACACACACACACACACACACACACACACACACACACACACACACACACACACACACACACACACACACACACACACACACACACACACACACACACACACACACGTGGTAGATGTGGGTCAGATGTGGCATTGGTCTCAGCTAGAGGAATGACGGATGTGTGTGTGTGAACGTACTTGTGTTTGAGTGACTGTGTGTGTGTGTGTGTGTGTGTGTGTGTGTGTGTGTGTGTGTGTGTGTGTGTGTGTGTGTGTGTGTGTGTGTGTGTGTGTGTGTGTGTGTGTGTGTGTGTGTGTGTGTGTGTGTGTGTGTGTGTGTGTGTGTGTGTGTGTGTGTATCCGTGCGAATGTGTTTTTGGTGAGCTGAAAGTGTGAAATAATCCTCTCAGAGAGCCATAGCAATTCTTTTTAACAGCCTCTTAATCTTCTGACCAAGAGAGGCAGCAGGCAGCAGGAATGTGGGCTGCCTGTTATGTAACAGTGCTAGCGAGTGCGTGCCTGTGTGATCAAGCCGCTGCTGTGATGCCCATATGGCCACTGCTATTGTTTTCTAAATAAGGATGTGACAAGTGGAGAATTCAAAAAATTGTAAACAGCAATTGATCTATCGGTTTACCCCGTTTAGAATTGTATGCATTTTTCTTATCGTTCCATATGAATTCGCAATGCAAAATATGGTCCTACTGCATCCTATTGCATATGACCACTAGGGGGCAATGACGTTCTTTCTACTCGACAACAGAGCTCGCCTTGTAGATACACACAGCGAGGCGTGGCTTAATGTGGCCACGCCCCGGAGTAGGGTACTCCCGTTACTCCCATGTAATTAGCCTAACTTTGGTGTCATCCCAAAATAACTAGTGACGCTTTTTTGTCGTTTCAAGAAACGTTTTCAGCAGCTTCACGTGTCGTTATTAACACACTTGGCAGTCACAACAACAAACGATTTGCATGATATTTATTCTGCCACTCCAATTTGTTACCCGACCTGCTAACACTGACAGTAAAGCTGCCACATTATACTTAAGTCACTGTTTGTTAACCCTTAGCGTTTTCGCCGGTTAGCTGACTGGCTAGCGAGAGAAGTTCATCTCGATCTAATTCGCTAGTGTTAGATATGTCGCGTAACTACTTCCCGTCTTCGCCTGCCCTTTGAACGGTCTAGATACTTGGAAAAGTTTAATCCTGTTTGCTTGCCTATACAGTGACCTAACAAAATGTGAAAAGGTCAAGGGGTCTGAATAACTTTCCAAAGCCACTGTATGTGCTTTCAACTTGCTGTAGACCAGCTGGGGAGATAGCCCTACCAAATGGCCCAAAGTAGCCTATGGCGATATTTCCACCTACTTTGTGGAATTTCCAGGTTTACACAGACAATACACATAGCTAGTTAGATACAAACAAGTGTTAGCTAGCGACTTACCGGTGTTGAAGTGCTTCGAACACATAGATGTATCAAGTAACCGGAGCCCACAGCTTTCCATCATTATCGTGGCGTATAGTCTGAAATCATGAGGGTCGTTTAGCCTGGTCCTTTGGCAGTTGATGAAACTTAATTTGGTGGTCTTTTTCTCCTGCTATTGTTCAAACAAACAAAACGGTATGCAACAGGTGAATAATGATAAGTGAGAAAGTTACAGATGCACAAATATCATACCCCCAAGACATGCTAACCTCTCATCATTACAATAACATGGAAGGGGGGGGGGGTTATGCTATTTATGCCTCTGTAACTTTCTGACTCATCATTATTCCCAGTCGATACTGGAGAATGTCGATACAAGCCATGATATTAAGACAAAGTGTTTATTTCCAGCAAGTGTATTTGATGGGTTTCGTGTCTGTAGCTAGCGTGTCGAGCTCAGACCAAAGATAATGTTTTGGGACTTCTGATAGTGTGGCCTGAAGCGGAACTTTACGACAACATTATATTTAACCCTGTTTAAAGTGGTAGAACTGACAAAGTAAAATAATCATACAGGCCGTATTCCATTCTACAGGTAAACATGCATAGCTCATGTCTGTTATTTCCATATAGGCTATGTAACTATTTTTTTTTTAAACAGCCATTTATTCACTTCGTGAAATTATTTCATTGAGCTTTTATTTTTATTACTCTTTTCATTCACTTAGCTAATGACTTTTTCTGTTGTTGCATTGTCGAAAGGTGACCCTGCAAGTATGCATTTCATTGCACTGTGCACTCCATGTATATCATGTGTATGTGACGAATAATCTAACTTGAACTTAGAAGGGAAGGGCAGCAGCCATGAAGAGACGGGGGAAAGATGGCCAGCTTTGTGGTTCGACTGAAGGTGAACAAAACAGTGAAAAATACATAGGCCCTTAAGATTACATAACCTTTGAGGATATCTCAACATCTCAAATGACCTGGTAGAAGTGACCAAATGAAATAGAGGTCGGATAACTTATTCCATTGTACAGGTACATTTTTTGTGTGCTCATGTCTCTTTATATTCATATATTCTAGGGGCTATGTAGCTTCTTCTTATCTATCTTGTTTGGAGTTGTGTTGCACTGTTACGTAGACACTTCACATTTTTTCCTTACAGATTACTTGCCCTGGTCGTGTCAGTATACGGTAACTGAAAAACCTGAAACCAACTATAAATTGTAGAAATTCATATACAAATATTAAAAGCATTTAATGACAAAACTGAGAGGTGTGCAACATGAAAATATTGTCCAATTTACATTGTGTAATTTATTGACGGTCCCTAACTAGCCCCAGAGATGGGCTATCCAAAGTCAAAGTCAGGTCGCACACCAGCCAGCTGAAGCTAATTGGTGAAAAAGTTTGGCTAACTCCTCCCACCTGCGAACACACACACCCGCATCAAATCACAACCCCGAAACCAGCTCGCGTTTAATTTCAGCCATGGCCGCTAGCCTTTGTTAATGAACCAAATCTGAAACGAGGCCAAATCAAGACGTGTAGTCACCCTTTAAAACTAACTAATGACACGTTGCACCCCTACCTTGCTAGCTTTCAGATGAGCAAAGGAGGACAGATGAGAACAGCAGTCCAGTGGAACACTTACAACAGCAGTAGCCAGGGGCAAATGGTAGGGAAAAGGATGATTTAGGTGACCCAGACACAGGCCCAAAACAAGTTCAGCTACCCCAGTATCCCCTTGACCGTTTTGGATTGAAAAACGAGCGGCACACTAGACACGACACAGAAACAGCAAAAGAAGAGGAAATGATGGAGAGTGAAACCAGACAAGACACATAGACAGCAATAAAAGAATATGATATGATGGAGAGACACCAGAAGAACAGAACAGGCCATAACAGAAGAGGATAAACATAGGAGACAGTAACAAACAAGACACTGAGACAGCAACAGAAGAATATGATATGAAGAGACACCAGAAGAACAGAACAGGCCATAACAGAAGGATAGACATAGGAGACAGTAACAAACAAGACACTGAGACAGCAACAGAAGAGGGCACATTGAAAGAGAACATTATTTGCACAAAATATAAGAACTGAAATACAGAGAGTGAAAAAGTCAAACATGGTTTACAAATCATTTGCAGGTGAGGTGAAAAAGCCTGTGAAATTACTATTAAAAACAGTTGTTTACTTTTATCCCCCATGCTGGCTTTGGACTAAGCCCCCAATGTCTGCAAATGTATGGTTTTGAGAGAGAGTATTTTGCAAGTCTCAGATCTCAGAACTGCTTTGCGATGTCTTCCGCTTTCATGACTCAAAAAGTACATCAAAAATATTTGATTGACAACCCAGCATTTTGATTGACAACCCAGCATTGTGTGATTGGATTGCAGATAGAACATTGTAGTACCAAGTTCAAAGGCTTCTACACATTTTTTTTCTCATCGTGAATAGATTTTTCTTCACACATCTGACTTATCTCACACGTGAAGTACCTCCTAAATCAAATCAAATCAAATGTTATTTGTCACATACACATGGTTAGCAGATGTTAATGCGAGTGTAGCGAAATGCTTGTGCTTCTAGTTCCGACAATGCAGTAATAACCAACAAGTAACCTAGCTAACAATTCCAAAAACTACTACCTTATAGACACACAAGTGTAAGGGGATAAAGAATATGTACATAAAGATATATGAATGAGTGATGGTACAGAGCGGCATAGGCAAGATACAGTAGATGGTATTGAGTACAGTATATACATATGAGATGAGTATGTAAACAAAGTGGCATAGTTAAAGTGGCTAGTGATACATGTATTACATAAAGATGCAGTAGATGATATAGAGTACAGTATATACGTATACATATTAGATGAATAATGTAGGGTATGTAAACATTATATTAGGTAGTATTGTTTAAAGTGGCTAGTGATATATTTGACATCATTTCCCATCAATTCCCATTATTAAAGTGGCTGGAGTTGAGTCAGTGTGTTGGCAGCAGCCACTCAATGTTAGTGGTGGCTGTTTAACAGTCTGATGGCCTTGAGATAGAAGCTGTTTTTCAGTCTCTCGGTCCCAGCTTTGATGCACCTGTACTGACCTCGCCTTCTGGATGATAGCGGGGTGAACAGGCAGTGGCTCGGGTGGTTGTTGTCCTTGATGATCTTTATGCTCTTCCTGTGACATCGGGTGGTGTAGGTGTCCTGGAGGGCAGGGAGTTTGCCCCCGGTGATGCGTTGTGCAGACCTCACTACCCTCTGGAGAGCCTTACGGTTGTGGGCGGAGCAGTTGCCGTACCAGGCGGTGATACAGCCCGACAGGATGCTCTAGATTGTGCATCTGTAGAAGTTTGTGAGTGTTTTTGGTGACAAGCCAAATTTCTTCAGCCTCCTGAGGTTGAAGAACAACTCTCTGTGAATAACACTGTTTTTGGGTAAGGGATTTTTTCTTAACATTAACAATCCCAATTCCGTTGAAGTTTTAACGTTCGCACCTCTATTTCTAAAGCATGCTTAACACTGGTGGCTGTGTGGTGGGATACATCTTATCCATGTGTGCTCGCTCCGGGCTTTGAATCTGGGGGGAGTGGGCGTCGGTGCATCAGGTGTTTATGAGTGTGTGTGTGTGCATGACAGAGATAAGGGCTACTTTTAACTTTCAGGATGTTGACATTTATGATTGCTGAGTGTGTATGCTACCGCATGTATACATCATACCTGCCACGAAACAATCTTACGGTGTAGCTGCACAGAATCAATACAGTTTATTGCTTCTTATTGTGTAATTACATGATTTCTTTATTTGGCATATAGCCTCCGTGCATAGGGCATTCTGTGGGGTCATGGAGCACCGTTAATAGGTTTTGAGTCGTAAACACCTATGCAGGGGCATTTTTAATGATCGCAAGCAGAGATAGAGGCCCAGCACTTTTTAATTACCGGCTATAAATCAATTTTCATTTCATACGTTTTTCAGTAATAGGCCAATGAAATAGGCCAATTTAATCAATACTCTATGAAACCATGCAGGTATAAGTGACATAAGTGAGAACTAAGTTGGGGTCTCAACTTACTGTTGAGAGTTAGAATAGTAGAATACAAGTAGAAGGTGCAAGTTCGAATTTTGTTTGTGCATCAGCTATTTTTCTCTTATGTCAGTCATTGATAGTCATTCAATTAGCCATGTCAGCTAACAATTTTTAGATTGGAAAATAGACGAGCCAGCTATCTAAACTTGTAGTAATACCGCCAGTCACTCAGTGCGTGTGCCCAGGGGCCCTGACCTCCAGGGGGCCCCCCATTGATTCTGTCACTCTCACTCAGAAATCATGGCATAAGTCATGTAAAAATGGGTAGAATTGCACGAAATTGGCTTTAGAACGTCCGTTTTTCTCTCCTACGTCAAGACGGGGGGCATCTAAAAGGTTTTGCCCGTGCGGTGGGGGAGTAGAACCAGCCCTGACTAACCACAGCATTTTCCCCTCACACCTTTCAAAATGAGCCAACAAATTTCTCTACATAATTTATCCTCAAGTCTGTGTGAAACTAATCACCATAGAGAACCCCCCATCTTTCTGTGCATTCTGTATCTAAGCAGCCTGCTCCCACTCTGTTTTTTTTTGTCATCTCATTAAAAAACGACATCTTTCAAAAGCCCCGGTACACAAATTTAATAAACCATCGACACCGCCATGACTCATTCGTACACTTTGGGCCCTCCCCAGCCATCCCAGCCCGGCTAGTGCACAGCAGCACAGATTGTAATTTACAACCTTTCTCCCAGGCAGACAGAGAGCCAGAACATCTCAGGGGAGCTGGGTTCAAAAGGTTCTGCGTGGAGGCCCATCAATAGCCAGCCTGACAGGGGAGTGAAGAGTTTTCCATTAGAACTAATAGTAGTCAGGCTGGGCACTTACTGCCCATTCTAGCTACAGTAGCTGATGGCAAACTTGGGGCTTAACCACAGGCTTTCTCGGAGACTTCGCTGGTTAATTTGCCGGAATGAGTCTGGGCGTTCACAGCCGGGAAGGGAAGTGTGCAATAATGACGAGAGCATGGCGCCGCGTGGGTGTTGTTAGCCGCCCCGGGACTCACGGTGGAAACAGGGCTATATTTTGACTAGGTCATTATATGTCTCCTCCCAGGGCCTCTGTGTGTGGCTGATGAGGCCCAGTGGCATAGGTTAGTAGAGAGGTCCAGACCTTATTACAATCATGTTGAGACCAGCGGTGGAAAAAGTACCCAATTGTCATACTTGAGTAAGAATAAAGATACCTTAATAGAAAATGAAAGTCACCCAGTAAAATACTACTTGAGTAAAAGTCTGAAAGTATTTGGTTTTAAAAGTACATGTAATTGCTCAATTATAGTTAAGTATCAAAAGTAAAAGTATAAACCATTTCAAATTCCTTATATGAAGCAAACCAGACGACACAATTGTATTGTTTTTTTTAAATTCACAGATAGCCAGGGGCGCGCTCCAACAATCAGACATAATTTACAAACGAAGCGTGTGTGTTTAGTGAGTCCGCCAGATCAGAGGCAGTAGGGATGACCAGGGATACTCTCTTTATAAGTGAGTGAATGGAATATTTTCCTGTCCTGCTAAGCATTCAACATTTTACAAGTACTTTTGGGTGTCAGGGAAAATGTGTGGAGTAAAAAGGACATTTTCTTAAGGAATGTAGTAAAGTAGAAGTAAAAGTTGTCAATAATATAAATAGTAAAGTACAGATACCTCAAAAATGACATAAGGAGTACTTTGCTGTCCATCTTCTCTTTACACACAAGTGTGACAGAGGTCTGCCTCTGTTATGGGGGTTCAACATAAGGAACTAAAGTCTAATTCAATCATCAACAAATGAAGAGACCTGTCAGGGTCAAGCACTGCAGAGAGCTACATCTAAATAACGGACAACCTTAGTCCTACCTGAAGTGCAAGTCCAACGAAATGTGTAATCCAATGGAAAATAATTCAAGTCAATAAATGAATGAATAATAATCAGGGTTGGGGAGTAACGGATTACATGTAAGGGATTAACAAAGTAAAATGGTAACTGTAATCCGTTATGTTACCAGCAAAAATATTGTAATCGGATTACAGATACTTTTGAAAAACTAGATTACTTCAAATTCAGAAAAGAAGTTTGCTAAATAGTTTTTTTTTACGCTACAGTCCAAGCTGTGTCTTCCAATGGTACGACTGCTGTCGGCATCCAAAGATTATCCAACTTGAATAAATGCTTGGAGGTAAGGATGACAGCAGTTGTCACGTTCTGACCATAGTTCTGTTATTTTTATTCTTTGTGTCATGCAGGTAAAAGAGGACCCAAAAGCGACTTAACAGAAACAGAGTTTAATAATGTTCAAAACGGAATAACTGACATCCTCTAGATTTGTAGAGGGGAAAACAACTGGAGAAGCGGCCACAGACTGCAGGTCGCTTCGGGTAGGCGCAGGCCGTAGTCGACTGAGACACCTGCTCACACGCAGCGTCTGATGAAGGCACAAAACACGACAGGACAGGGTGATACACAATCACGGCAAAAAACACGACAGGACAGGGCGAAACGCAATCACAGCATGGTGAATACAATACAAGGAACCGACGGAACAGGAACGGATCACAAAGGAATAAATAGGGAGTCTAATCAGGGGAAAGGATCGGGAACAGGTGTGGGAAGACTAAATGATGATTAGGGAATAGGAACAGCTGGGAGCAGGAACGGAACGACAGAGAGAAGAGAGAGCGAGAGAGTGAGAGAGGGAGGGGGAGAGAGAAGGATAGAACCAAACAAGACCAGCAGAGGGAAACGAATAGCATGGGGAGCACAGGGACAAGACATGACAATAAATGACAAACATGACAGTACCCCCACTCACCGAGCGCCTCCTGGCGCACTCGAGGAGGAATCCTGGCGGCAACGGAGGAAATCATCGATGAGCGAACGGTCCAGCACGTCCCGAGACGGAACCCAACTCCTCTCCTCAGGACCGTAACCCTCCCAATCCACTAGGTATTGGTGACCCCGTCCCCGAGAACGCATGTCCATAATTTTATGTACCTTGTAAATAGGTGCGCTCTCGACAAGGACGGGAGGGGGAGGGAAGACGAACGGGGGTGCGAAGAAAGGGCTTAACACAGGAGACATGGAAGACAGGATGGACGCGACGAAGATGTCGCGGAAGAAGCAGTCGCACAGCGACAGGATTGACGACCTGGGAGACACGGAACGGACCAATGAACCGCTGGAGTCAACTTACGAGAAGCTGTCGTAAGAGGAAGGTTGCGAGTGGAAAGCCACACTCTCTGGCCGCAACAATACCTTGGACTCTTAATCCTGCGTTTATTGGCGGCTCTCACCGTCTGTGCCCTGTAACGGCAAAGTGCAGACCTCACCCTCCTCCAGGTGCGCTCACAACGTTGGACAAACGCTTGAGCGGAGGGAACGCTGGACTCGGCAAGCTGGGATGAGAACAGAGGAGGCTGGTAACCCAGACTACTCTGAAACGGAGATAACCCGGTAGCAGACGAAGGAAGCGACTTGTGAGCGTATTCTGCCCAGGGGAGCTGTTCTGCCCAAGACGCAGGGTTTCTGAAAGAAAGGCTGCGTAGTATGCGACCAATCGTCTGATTGGCCCTCTCTGCTTGACCGTTAGACTGGGGATGAAACCCGGAAGAGAGACTGACGGACGCACCAATCAAACGACAGAACTCCCTCCAAAACTGTGACGTGAATTGCGGACCTCTGTCTGAAACGGCGTCTAACGGGAGGCCATGAATTCTGAATACATTCTCAATAATGATTTGTGCCGTCTCCTTAGCGGAAGGAAGTTTAGCGAGGGGAATGAAATGTGCCGCCTTAGAGAACCTATCGACAACCGTCAGAATCACAGTCTTCCCCGCAGACAAAGGCAGACCGGTAATGAAGTCTAAGGCAATGTGAGACCATGGTCGAGAAGGAATGGGGAGCGGTCTGAGACGACCGGCAGGAGGAGAGTTACCCGACTTAGTCTGCGCGCAGTCCGAACAGGCAGCCACGAAACGGCGCGTGTCACGCTCCTGAGTCGGCCACCAAAAGCGCTGGCGAATAGACGCAAGAGTGCCTCGAACACCGGGATGACCCGCTAACTTGGCAGAGTGAGCCCACTGAAGAACAGCCAGACGAGTGGAAACAGGAACGAAAAGGAGGTTACTAGGACAAGCGCGCGGCGACGCAGTGTGCGTGAGTGCTTGCTTAACCTGTCTTTCAATTCCCCAGACTGTTAACCCGACAACACGCCCATAAGGAAGAATCCCCTCGGGATCAGTAGAAGCCACAGAAGAACTAAACAGACGGGATAAGGCATCAGGCTTGGTGTTCTTGCTACCCGGACGGTAAGAAATCACAAACTCAAACGAGCGAAAAACAACGCCCAACGAGCTTGACGGGCATTAAGTCGTTTGGCAGAACGGATGTACTCAAGGTTCTTATGGTCTGTCCAAACGACAAAAGGAACGGTCGCCCCCTCCAACCACTGTCGCCATTCGCCTAGGGCTAAGCGGATGGCGAGCAGTTCACGGTTACCCACATCATAGTTGCGCTCAGATGGCGACAGGCGATGAGAAAAATAAGCGCAAGGATGAACCTTATCGTCAGACTGGAAGCGCTGGGATAGAATGGCTCCCACGCCTACCTCTGAAGCGTCAACCTCGACAATGAATTGTCTAGTGACGTCAGGAGTAACGAGGATAGGAGCGGACGTAAAACGTTCTTTTAGAAGATCAAAAGCTCCCTGGGCGGAACCGGACCACTTAAAACACGTCTTGACAGAAGTAAGAGCTGTGAGAGGGGCAGCAACTTGACCGAAATTACGAATGAAACGCCGATAGAAATTAGCGAAACCTAAAAGCGCTGCAACTCGACACGTGACCTTGGAACGGGCCAATCACTGACAGCTTGGACCTTAGCGGAATCCATCTGAATGCCTTCAGCGGAAATAACGGAACCGAGAAAAGTAACGGAGGAGACATGAAAAGAGCACTTCTCAGCCTTTACGTAGAGACAATTCTCTAAAAGGCGCTGTAGAACACGTCGAACGTGCTGAACATGAATCTCGAGTGACGGAGAAAAAATCAGGATATCGTCAAGATAGACAAAAACAAAAATGTTCAGCATGTCTCTCAGAACATCATTAACTAATGCCTGAAAAACAGCTGGCGCATTGGCGAGACCGAACGGCAGAACCCGGTACTCAAAATGCCCTAACGGAGTATTAAACGCCGTTTTCCACTCGTCCCCCTCTCTGATGCGCACGAGATGGTAAGCGTTACGAAGGTCCAACTTAGTAAAGCACCTGGCTCCCTGCAGAATCTCGAAGGCTGATGACATAAGGGGAAGCGGATAACGATTCTTAACCGTTATGTCATTCAGCCCTCGATAACCAGACGACACAATCCACGCAGGGGCGCAGAGTACCGTCCTTCTTCTTAACAAAAAGAACCCCGCCCCGGCCGGAGAGGAAGAAGGCACTATGGTACCGGCGTCAAGAGACACAGACAAATAATCCTCGAGAGCCTTACGTTCGGGAGCCGACAGAGAGTATAGTCTACCTCGAGGAGGAGTGGTCCCCGGAAGGAGATCAATACTACAATCATACGACCGGTGAGGAGGAAGGGAGTTGGCTCGGGACCGACTGAAGACCGTGCGCAGATCATGATATTCCTCCGGCACTCCTGTCAAATCGCCAGGTTCCTCCTGAGAAGTAGGGACAGAAGAAATGGGAGGGATGGCAGACATTAAACACTTCACATGACAAGAAACGTTCCAGGATAGGATAGAATTACTAGACCAATTAATAGAAGGATTATGACATACAAGCCAGGGGTGACCCAAAACAACAGGTGTAAACGGTGAACGGAAAATCAAAAAGACATAGTCTCACTGTGGTTACCAGATACTGTGAGAGTTAAAGGTAGTGTCTCAAATTTGATACTGGGAAGATGACTACCATCTAAGGCAAACATGGGCGTAGGCCTGTCTAACGGTCTGAAAGGAATGTTATGTTTCCGAGCCCATGCTTCGTCCATGAAACAACCCTCAGCCCCAGAGTCAATCAAAGCACTGCATGTAGCACCCGAACCGGTCCAGCGTAGATGGACCGACATAGTAGTACAAGATCTAGATGAAGGGACCTGAGTAGTAGCGCTCACCAGTAGCCCTCCGCTTACTGATGGGCTCTGGCCTCTTACTGGACATGAAATAACAAAATGTCCAGCAACTCCGCAATAGAGGCACAGGCGGTTGGTGATCCTCTGTTCCCTCTCCTTATTCGAGATGCGAATCCCTCCCAGCTGCATGGGCTCAGTCTCAAAGCCAGAGGAGGGAGATGGTTGCGATGCGGAGCAGGGAAACACCGTTGATGCGAGCTCTCTTCCACGAGCCCGGTGACGAAGATCTACCCGTCGTTCTATGCGGATGGCGAGAGCAATCAAAGAGTCCACATCTGAAGGAACCTCCCGGGAGAGAATCTCATCCTTAACCGCTGCGTGGAGTCCCTCCAGAAAACGAGCGAGCAGCGCCGGCTCGTTCCACTCACTAGAGGCAGCAAGAGTGCGAAACTCAATGGAATAATCCGTTATGGACCGTTCACCTTGGCATAAGGAAGCCAGGGCCCTAGAAGCCTCCTCACCAAAAACTGAACGGTCAAAAACCCGAATCATCTCCTCTTTAAAGTTCTGGAATCTGTTAGAGCAATCAGCCCTTGCCTCCCAGATAGCTGTGCCCCATTCTCGAGCCCGGCCAGTAAGGAGTGAAATGACGTAAGCAACCCGAGCTCTCTCTCTAGAGTATGTGTGGGGTTGGAGAGAGAACACAATCTCACACTGCGTGAGAAAGGAGCGGCACTCAGTGGGCTGCCCGGAGTAGCAAGGTGGGTTATTAACCCTGGGTTCTGGAGGCTCGGCAGGCCAGGGAGTAACAGGTGGCACGAGACGTAGACTCTGGAACTGTCCAGAGAGGTCGGAAACCTGAGCGGCCAGGTTCTCCACGGCATGGCGAGCAGCAGACAATTCCTGCTCGTGTCTGCCGAGCATGGCTCCTTGGAACTCGACGGCAGTGTAACGAGCGTCTGAATCGCTGGTCCATTCCTTGGTCGGTTCCTTCTGTCATGCAGGTAAAAGAGGACCCAAAAACTTAACAGAAACAGAGTTTAATAATGTTCAAAACGGAATAACTGACATCCTCTAGATTTGTAGAGGGAAAACAACTGGAGAAGCGGCCACAGACTGCAGGTCGCTTAGGCGCAGGCCGTAGTCGACTGAGACACCTGCTCACACGCAGCGTCTGATGAAGGCACAAAACACGACAGGACAGGGTGATACACAATCACGGCAAAAAATCACGACAGGACAGGGCGAAACGCAATCACAGCATGGTGAATACAATACAAGGAACCGACGGAACAGGAACGGATCACAAAGGAATAAATAGGGAGTCTAATCAGGGGAAAGGATCGGGAACAGGTGTGGGAAGACTAAATGATGATTAGGGGAATAGGAACAGCTGGGAGCAGGAACGGAACGACAGAGAGAAGAGAGAGCGAGAGAGTGAGAGAGGGAGGGGGAGAGAGAAGGATAGAACCAAACAAGACCAGCAGAGGGAAACGAATAGCATGGGGAGCACAGGGACAAGACATGACAATAAATGACAAACATGACACTTTGTTTTAGTATGGTCAGGGCGTGAGTTGGGGTGGGCAGTCGAAGAGGAGGAAGTACGTTACAGCAGGGGTGTAGTCTACAGTGATACGGATGACACTTATTATTGATATCTACATCGCGCATTGATGTGAATAACACTGCTGCTCTCTCATTTAGCTATTTGCGCCTTACGGATTGTGGTTGTTGTAGATGGTGGTTCACAAATCTAAATGTGTATTTCAACCCAACAATGGTTGAATTCAAGAAGTTTAAGCTGCCTATCAATCACTGTTCTTTAAACCATTGGACAACCAGTGAAAAATGTGCCCTTTGCAACTGCTGCTAATAAGTCTAATGCCTTTTAAGGGGGAAAGTAATCAAAAATGAACTGAATGTAATCAGATTATGTTACTGAGTTTAGGTAATCCAAAAATTACATTACTGATTATAATTTTGGACAGATAACTAGTAACAGATTACATTTAGAAAGTAACCTACTCAACCCTGTTAATAATCCAACAAAAATATTAAAGGTCCAATGGAAACAAATCAAATGTTATTGGTCACATACACATAATATGGTTAGCAGATGTTATTGGTCACATACACATGGTTAGCAGATGTTATTGGTCACATACACATGGTTAGCAGATGTTATTGGTCACATACACATAATATGGTTAGCAGATGTTATTGGTCACATACACATGGTTAGCAGATGTTATTGGTCACATACACATGGTTAGCAGATGTTATTGGTCACATACACATGGTTAGCAGATGTTATTGGTCACATACACATGGTTAGCAGATGTTATTGGTCACATACACATGGTTAGCAGATGTTATTGGTCACATACACATGGTTAGCAGATGTTATTGGTCACATACACATGGTTAGCAGATGTTATTGGTCACATACACATGGTTAGCAGATGTTATTGGTCACATACACATGGTTAGCAGATGTTAATGCGAGTGTAGCGATATGCTTGTGCTTCTAGTTCCGACCATGCAGTAATATCTAACAAGTTATCTAACAATTTCGCAACAACTACATTATACACGTGTAAAGGAATGAATAAGAATATGTACATACAAATATATGGATGAGCGATGGCCGAACGGCAAGATGCAGTAGATGGTATAGAGTACAGTATATACATATGAGGTGAGTAATGTAGGGTATGTAAACATTATATAAAGTGGCATTGTTTAAAGTGGCTAGTGATACATTTATTACATCCAATTTTTAATTATTAAAGTGGCTAGCACTCAATGTTAGTGATGGCTGTTTAACAGTCTGATGGCCTTGAGATAGAAGCTGTTTCAGTCTCTCAGTTCCTGCTTTGGTGCACCTGTACTGACCTCGCCTTCTGGATGATAGCGGGGTGAACAGGCAGTGGCTTGGGTGGTTGTTGTCCTTGATGATCTTTATGGCCTTCCTGTAACATCGGGTGGTGTAGGTGTCCTGGAGGGCAGATAATTTGCCTCCGGTGATGCGTTGTGCAGACCTCACTACCCTCTGGAGAGCCTCACGGTTGTGGGCGGAGCAGTTGCTGTACCAGGCGGTGATACAGCCCGACAGGATGCTGTTTGTGAGTGTTTTTGGTGACAAGCCAAATTTCTTCAGCCTCCTGAGATTGAAGAGGCACTGCTTCTTCACCACGCTGTCTGTGTGGGTGGACCATTTCAGTTTGTCCGTGGTGTGTACGCCGAGGAACTTAAAAACTTTCCACCTTCACTACTGTCCTGTCGTTGTGGATAGGGGTCTGCTCCCTCTGCTGTTTCCTGAAGTCCACGATAATCTCCTTTGTTTTGTTGACATTGAGTGTGAGGTTATTTTCCTGACACCACACTCCGAGGGCCCTCACCTCCTCCCTGTAGGCTCGTCGTTGTTGGTAATCAAGCCTACCGCTGTAGTGTCATCTGCAAACTTGATGATTGAGTTGGAGGTGTGCATGGCCACGCAGTCATGGGTGAACAGGGACTGCAGGAGAGGGCTGAGAATGCACCCTTGTGGGGCCCCAGTGTTGAGGATCAGCTGGGTGGAGATGTTGTTTCATATCCTCACCACTTGGGGGCGGCCTGTCAGGAATCCAGGACCCAGTTGCACAAAGCGGGGTCGAGACCCAGGATCTCGAGCTTAATGACGAGTTTGGAGGGTACTATGGTGTTAAATGCTGAGCTGTAGTCGATGAACAGCATTCTTACATAGGTATTCCTCTTGGCCAGATGGGTTAGGGCAGTGTGATTGCGTCGTCTGTGGACCTATCGGGGAGGTAAGCAAATTGGAGTGGGTCTAAGATGTCAGGTAGGGTGGAGTTGATATGGTCCTTGACTTGTCTCTCAAAGCACTTCATGATGACGGAAATGAGTGCTACAGCTCGATAGTCATTTAGCTCAGTTATCTTAGCTTTCTTGGGAACAGGAACAATGGTCACCCTCTTGAAGCATATGGGAACAGCAGACTGGGATAAGGATTGATTGAATATGTCCGTAAACACACCAGCCAGCTGGTCTGCGCATGCTCTGAGGACGCGGCTAGGGATGCCATCTGGGTCGGCAGCCTTGCGAGGGTTAACACGTTTAAATATTTTACTCACGCTGGCTGAAGTGAAGGAGAGCCCACAGGTTTTGGTAGCAGGCCGTGTCGGTGGCACTGTATTGTCCTCAAAGCGAGCAAAGAAGTTGTTTAGTTTGTCTGGGAGCAAGACATCATGGTCCGTGACGGGGCTGGTTTTCCTTTTGTAGTCCGTGATTCACTGTAGACCCTGCCACATACCTCTCGTGTCTGAGCTGTTGAATTGGCTCTATGAACATTTCCACCAAAGCAGTGTGGAGTATGAGATAAAACAATGCTAGGCTCTCTCCAAACAATGAGGGAGTTTGATTAAGATTACCGGGCTATGGCGTGAACGGGCAAAAGTGGTGAGGGAGGAGCACCCTTCTCAAATCAAACAGTAATCTGCGCCGCTTGGTCACATTGTTTACATAATGTAATACAACCCATCGCAATTTTTTGGAACATGAGAAATACTGCCCCAAACACCTTAGTGATGTGTAAAATTAAACATCCTTGGACAAAATTAATTACAGATTTCTTGTTGTCTTAGATTCATTCTGGGGATTTTGAGGAAGTGAAATAGGCCTTTTTCTACCAGATAAGTAGTTTATTGCCTTTTTTTAACCTTTATTTAACCAGGCAAGTCAGTTAAGAACAAATTCTTATTTTCAATGACGGCCTGGGAACAGCGGGTTAACTGCCTGTTCAGGGGCAGAGCGACAGATTTGTACCTTGTCAGCTCGGGGATTCGATCTTACAACCTTTCAGTTACTAGTCCAACGCTCTAACCACTACCTCTTGAACACATTATTTTCATAGTTCCACCATTTAAGGGCAATGTTTCCTTTTATTTTCACTTGATGCTTTCATGGTAACCTTACAACACTGCAACCGATCCGGTAGTCAGAGTCGGAACTCTCTTGACTCTTGAGGAATAGGATGGTGAGAGCAGTCAGAGAGCCTCTGAGCTACTGCAGCAACGGGCCCCGTCTGTTAATTCAATATTAGATCAGGGGCTGCACATTTAGAGTTTCAATTAATCCTGCCAAGTGAAGCCCTGATTGGGCTGTGTCCCTCAGGTCTCACAGTGATAAGAATGGTATCCATGAGTTCACCTGACTCTGGGGAAGTACTGTATATACACTGTAAAGGGCATCACTGCCAACATCCCAAATTATTTTTCGGCTGCTCTGCTGCCTCTGACATTCTGCTCTCTGACATTTTCTCTGTTCTTCAAGTGTCAACGCCTGTACAGATCTGTCATCTAGTCCACACAGTTGTGATCATTGACGTTAACATGAACTGATTTGTTCTCGTGGTAAAAGTGTGCTTCAGATGGACAAAATGTACTTGACTACCACTGACTGCGTATCTAAAGGTGACAGAACTCAACATCCAGCTACACAACTGTGGCAGCTTCTGGGTTGGGGTGCCCTTGATTACTAGGGCTATGACAATACATAGGCAGGTATTGTATCATTTATTTACTGACCTTTATTTTACCAGGTAAGATAACTGAGAACAAATTCTATTTTACAGCAACGACCTGGGGAAGAGTTACAGGGGCGAGGAATGAGCAAATTGGAAGCAGGGCATGATTAGGTGGAAGGTGATGGTAAGAAGTCCAGATTGGGAATTTATCCAGGACATCGGGGTTTACACCCCTACTCTTACGCTAAGTGTCATGGGATCTTTAGTGACCACAGAGAGTCAGGATACCAGTTGTAACATCCCATCCCGAAAGAGAAAAAAACCTATGTGGGGCAATATCCCCTTCACTGCCCTGGGATCTCCTTAGACCAGAGGAGAGAATGACTACTGGACCTCCAACACCACTTCCAGCAGCATCTGGTCTCCCATCCAGGGACTGACCAGGATCAACCCTGTGTAGCTTCAGAGACAAGCCAGCAGCTGGATGCAGAGTAGTATGCTGCTGGGTAGGGCTATAGCAATAACATTTATAAGGCAAGGCTGTCCAATCTTAATTTGTAAAGGACCGGTGTGGGGACAGGCTTTGGCTCCAACCCTAAACACTATTGAATTGTGACTCATTCAGAGATAAATCATGTTGTATCCTTGAGTATTTATTGATCCAGTAGCATATTTCTGTCAGATGATTACTATTGATTTACAATCAGTCCAGGCTTGGCTCGGTCAAACAGTAATCAATGTCCCTGAGCTCTGCTGGCCTGTACCATGGGGGAGGGTCAGAGATGGTGACCGCTTAGGATCTCACATATTGTAAAGCATGACAGAAAAGGTGGGAAGGACCCCATTTTGAAAGACAAAAATATAAACTAAACTCAAAACTCATTCCAAACTCAAAACTCAAAACTCATTCCAAACTCATTTTGAAACAAGTGCCACACCGGCTTGCATTTGAACTGATCAGGGCCCGGTTTCCCAATAGAGATGAAACTTAGGCTTACAAGTGTTTTAACGATGTATCTTTCCTATAACAGCAGAAGATGTAGCAAGCGTTTTCCCAAAACACCATGCAGAGAGAAGGGTCGCAAAGTGCATCGTTGGAGCATGTGTCGATATTGACAGGATCGAAAGAAAGGGAGCGCTGCTCTCGGATCAGCTTTCTCCAGTTAAATCGTACCTTCAACATTGAAAATATTTCACAATACTGACGACGGATCAGCTCCTAGAAAGTAATGACCACCTGTGGCTGCAAATATTGAGGCGGCTTATTCTAATACTTATCCAATAAAAATGTGTTATTGCGTGTTATTTCTTACATCAGTACCCCAGGTCATCTTAGGTTTCATTACATACAGTCGAGAAGAACTACTGAATATAAGAGCAGTGTCAACTCACCATCAGTATGACCAAGAATATGATTTTCGCGAAGCGGATCCTGTGTTCTGCCTTTCACCCAGGACAACGGAATGGATCCCAGCCGGCGACCCAAAGAAACGACTTCGTAAAAGAGGGAAACGTAGCGGTCTTCTGGTCAGACTCCGGAGACGGGCACATCGTGCACCACTCCCCAGTGTACTTCTCGCCAATGTCCAGTCTCTTGACAACAAGGTTGATGAAATCCGAGCAAGGGTAGCATTCCAGAGGGACATCAGAGACTGTAACGTTATTTGCTTCACGGAAACATGGCTCACTGGAGAGACGCTATCGGAGTCGGTGCAGCCAGCTGGTTTCTCCACGCATCGCGCCGACAGAAACAAACATCTTTCTGGTAAGAAGAGGGGCGTATGCCTTATGGCTAACGAGACGTGGTGTGGTCACAAAAGCATACAGGAACTCAAGTCCTTCTGTTCACCTGATTTAGAATTCCTCACAATCAAATGTCAACCGCATTATCTACCAAGGGAATTCTCTTCGATTATAATCACAGCCGTATATATTCCCCCCCCAAGCAGACACATCGATGGCTCTGAACGAACTTTATTTGACTCTGCAAACTGGAATCCATACATCCTGAGGCTGCATTCATTGTAAGGCTAATCTGAAGGCTAATCTGAAAACAAGACTCCCTAAATTGTATCAGCGTATCGATTGCGCAACCAGGGCTGGCAAAACCTTGGATAACTGCTATTCTAACTTCCGCGACGCATATAAGGCCCTGCCCCGCCCTCCTTTCAGAAAAGCTGACCACGACTCCATTTAGTTGATCCCTGCCTACAGACAGAAACTAAAACAAGAAGCTCCCACGCTGAGGTCTGTTCAACGCTGGTCCGACCAATCTGATTCCACACTCCAAGACTGCTTCCATCACGTGGACTGGGATATGTTTCGTATTGCGTCAGACAACAACATTGACGAATACGCTGATTCATTAGAACGTGTGTTGAAGATGTCGTTCCCATAGTAACGATTAGTAACGATTAAAACATTCCCAAACCAGAAACCGTGGATTGATGGCGAAACTGAAAGCGCGAACCACTGCTTTTAATCAGGGCAAGGTGACCGGTAACATGACCGAATACAAACAGTGTAGCTATTCCCTCCGCAAGGCAATCAAACAAGCTAAGCGTCAGTATAGAGACAAAGTAGAATTCAACAGCTCAGACACGAGGTATGTGGCAGGGTCTACAGTCAATCACAGATTACAAAAAGAAAACCAGCCCGTTACGGACCAGGATGTCTTGGTCCGAGGCAGACTAAATAACTTTATTGCCCGCTTTGAGGACAATACAGTGCCACTGACACGGCCTGCAACCAAAACATGCGGCCTCTCCTTCACTGCAGCCGAGGTGAGTAAAACGTTTAAACGTGTTAACCCTCGCAAGGCTGCAGGCCCAGGCGGCATCCCCAGCCGCGCCCTCAGAGCATGCGCAGACCAGCTGGCTGGTGTGTTTACGGACATATTCAACCAATCCCTATCCCAGTCTGCTGTTCCCACATGCTTCAAGAGGGCCACCATTGTTCCTGTTCCCAAGAAAGCTAAGGTAACTGAGCTAAACGACTACCAAGCACTCACTTCCGTCATCATGAAGTGCTTTGAGAGACTAGTCAAGGACCATATCACCTCCACCCTACCTGACACCCTAGACCCACTCCAATTTGCTTACCGCCCAAATAGGTCCACAGACGATGCAATCTCAACCACACTGCACACTGCCCTAACCCATCTGGACAAGAGGAATACCTATGTGAGAATGCTGTTCATCGACTACAGCTCGGCATTTAACACCATAGTACCCTCCAAGCTCGTCATCAAGCTCGAGACCCTGGGTCTTGACCCCGCCCTGTGCAACTGGGTACTGGACTTCCTGATGGGCCGCCCCCAGGTGGTGAGCGTAGGCAACAACATCTTCACCCCGCTGATCCTCAACACTGGGGCCCCACAAGGGTGCGTTCTGAGCCCTTTCCTGTACTCCCTGTTCACCTACTACTGCGTGGCCACGCACACCTCCAACTCAATCATCAAGTTTGCAGACGACACAACAGTGGTAGGCTTGATTACCAACAACGACGAGACGGCCTACAGGGAGGAGGTGAGGGCCCTCGGAGTGCGGTGTCAGGAAAATAACCTCACACTCAACGTCAACAAAACTAAGGAGATGATTGTGGACTTCAGGAAACAGCAGAGGAAACACCCCCCTATCCACATCGAAGGAACAGTAGTGGAGAGGGTAGCAAGTTTCAAGTTCCTCTGCATACACATCACAGACAAACTGAATTGGTCCACCCACACAGACAGCATCGTGAAGAAGGCGCAGCAGCACCTCTTCAACCTCAGGAGGCTGAAGAAATTCGGCTTGTCACCAAAAGCACTCACAAACCTCTACATATGCACAATCGAGAGCATCCTGGCGGGCTGTATCACCGCCTGGTACGGCAACTGCTCCGCCCACAATCGTAAGGCTCTCCAGAAGGTAGTGAGGTCTGCACAACGCATCATCGGGGGCAAACTACCTGCCCTCCAGGACACCTACACCATCCGATGTCACAGGAAGGCCATAAAGATCATCAAGGACAACAACCACCCGAGCCACTTCCTGTTCACCCCGCTATCATCCAGAAGGCGAGGTCAGTACAGGTGCATCAAAGCTGCGACCGAGAGACTGAAAAACAGCTTCTATCTCAAGGCCATCAGACTGTTAAACAGCCACCACTAACATTGAGTGGCTGCTGCCAACACACTGACTCAACTCCAGCCACTTTAATAATGGGAATTGATGGGAAATTATGTAAAATATATCACTAGCCACTTTAAACAATGCTACCTAATATAATGTTTACATACCCTACATTATTCATCTCATATGTATACGTATATACTGTACTCTATATCATCTACTGCATCTTTATGTAATACATGTATCACTAGCCACTTTAACTATGCCACTTTGTTTACATACTCATCTCATTTGTATATACTGTACTCTATATCATCTACTGCATCCTTATGTAATACATGTATCACTAGCCACTTTAACTATGTCACTTTGTTTACATACTCATCTCATTTGTATATACTGTACTCGATACCATCTACTGTATCTTGGCTATGCCGCTCTGTACCATCACTCAGTCATATATCTTTATGTACATATTCTTTATCCCCTTACACTTGTGTGTATAAGACAGTAGTTTTGGAATTGTTAGTTAGATTACTTGTTGGTTATTACTGCATTGTCGGAACTAGAAGCACAAGCATTTCACTACACTCGCATTAACATCTGCTAACCATGTGTATGTGACAATTTTTTTTTTTTTTGATTTGATAAACGATGAACTTAGACATGTTCGACTTTCACAGAATGCATCACATTTATGTTTCAACTGTCAACAAGCTCCTGGCACCTATATGCACGTATTTTGGGACTGTAATAGAATCCAGTCTTATTGGAATGAGGTTCATTCAGAAGATCATAGATAATAAATTTGCTCTTTCACCAAACCTAAACCTACTTTATTTTGACTGTGACATTGTATTTGAGCCTGAATCTGAATGTCTATTTAGCCCCAAAATGAATTTTGCTGTTGAGTTCCACACCAGAAATACCATCTGCAAGGATGTGGCCACTCTCCAGGCTTCTGCTATTCTTCCCCCAGAAAAACTCACTTTTGACCTGCACCAGAGGACTGAAAAGTTCTGGAAAACATGGTCTCCATTATGTAGAACACCGCCCATAAATGGCCCATATAAATGATACTGCTGTCTTTGAATTGTATGATATTTGTTTTACTGTATTTTTACTTAACTCCCTGTACTCTGTCTGTGTGGTGTGCTTCTTTTGTTGTCTGTGTAAACCCTGATCAAAGAAGAAAAAGGGACATTTAAATAAAGAGATAATTACAACAACAACAACAAAAACGTAGCCATAAGATGCTTTTGGGAAACAGGGCCCAGGTCAGGTTTGACAACAGTACATGGCCCAGGTCAGGTTTGACAACAGTACAGGGCCCAGGTCAGGTTTGACAACAGTACAGGGCCCAGGTCAGGTTTGACAACAGTACAGGGCCCAGGTCAGGTTTGACAACAGTACAGAACCCGGGTCAGGTTTGACAACAGTACAGGGCCCAGGTCAGGTTTGACAACAGTACAGGGCCCAGGTCAGGTTTGACAACAGTACAGGGCCCAGGTCAGGTTTGACAACAGTACAGGGCCCGGGTCAGGTTTGACAACAGTACAGGGCCCGGTTTCCCAAAAGCATCTTAAGGCTACGTTCATTGTTAGAACCTTCGTAGGAGCATCGTTTAAATCTTAGAGCAGTTTCCCGAAACCATCGTTATTAACGTTGCACTTGAAAATCGAACGCCTGCCTCAGACCACATATTGAACAGCTAAGTGTGTCGTTAGATGCTTTTTTATACCCTCCCACGTAACTTCATACACAGAAGATCTCCGCTAAACATAGAATCACATGGTTTATCAATCTTTCTGTGACGCTGACAACTTCAGAACAAAATATGACTATAAATACAAAGTTGCCAGTGTCTTTGCAATTGATACAAACAAGCGACATATAAAAATATACTTTAAATAAAAACCAAGTTGAATGCAAATATAACAGTAGGCTATAGGCCTATTTTTATTTATTTATTCCTTCCAATTTCGATTTCTCATTGCAGCAACTGCCCAAAGGGCTCGGGAGGCGAAGGTCAAGTCGTCCGTCCTCCAAAACATGACCCGCCAAACCGCGCTAATTAACACCCGCCCGCTTAATCCAGAAGCCAGCCGCGCCAACATGGAAACACCGTTTGACGACCGAGGTCAGACTGCAGGTGCCCGGGCCCGCCACAAGGAGTCGCTAGAGCACGATGAGCCAAGGAAAAACCCCAAGCGTACCGATGCACCAAGTCTGGAACCAACAGGACCCTGAGCACCTTTTATCCCCAAGCCTAAAGACTGCTAAATAGTTAGTTTAAGTGTTAAACAAATAGCTACCCAGACTATCTGCGTAAACCATTTTTTTGCATCAGCTCTTTTCACCCATCACATACACTACGGTTTATTATCTACAAGATGAGAGAGGCCTGTAATTTTCATCATAGGTACACTTCAACTATGACAGACAAAATGAGAAGTGAAAATGAGATTTTTTCTAATTTTGTATGTCATAGTTGAAGTGTACCTATGATGAAATTACAGGCCTCTCATCTTTTTAAGTGGGAGAACTTGCACAATTGGTGGCTGACTAAATACTTTTTTGCCCCACTGTATCCTGTTGTTTAGTCACTTTATACATATCTACCTCAATTACCTCATACCCCTGCACTTCAGCTTGGTACTGGTACCCCCCTGTATCTCGCCAAGTTATTGTTATTCATTGTGTATTTAATCCTTCCTTATCTCTATATCACTCTGCATCCTTTTTTACAACAGATGAATCACATCATACCGTATAAGGTCTAGAGTTTTACCAGGTTAGATTACACGATCAGGAAAAACTACGGGCCCCAGAATAGTTTTTCCCCCCACCAAGCCACTGGGTTCTGTGGTGCCACTTCTGGGTGAATGGGAGTTTGAATCTGAGCTTCCTCGGCGTCAGAGAGGTCTCTAATGTACAAACACTGGTTCAGGAAAGCGTCAATAAGTCACTTGAATATTTGCAGCCGTAGGTGGTAATATCTCGCTAGGTGCCGATCCCTCATCGGTATTGTGAAATAATTATAATGTTAAGGAAAGATTTGAATGGATGATGCTGATCTGAGCGCAGCACTCCCTTTCTCTCAATCTTTTCATTATCGACACATGCTCCCAGCGACGCACTTCATTTGACATTTTTGGTCATTTAAACAGGCGTTCTTATTCAGGGCGATTTACAGTCAGTGGATTCAACTACGGTTGCAACTGTTTTGTTCTTTTGTGTTTTGTGTCACAGTATTTGCATGAGAATGGGGTGGTGCATCGTGACCTGAAACCGGAAAACCTTCTCTACGCTGACCTCTCCTTGGACGCCCGGCTTAAGATAGGTAACCAACTAGGTGGTGGCACTGACGGGGAGTGCCACCGTTTGCAGTTTGGTCAAAATATCAAAATGCCAAATGTTTTATTTATTTAATTATTCTCATATTCAGATGAGAAAATATTACTGGTAGGAGTTCTTGCAGGAATATGACCTGGTCTGGGATCTGGACATTAATATAATAATAAAAACACAGTGTATATGACATTTAGCAGACACTTTTATCCAAAGTGACTTCCGGTAGTGCACGCATACATTGTTTTGTATGGGTGGCCACAGCGGGAATCGAACCCTAAATCCTGACGTTGCAAGCACCATGCTCGACCAGCTGAGCCACACAGGACCAGACATATCCTGTGATATGGCATGTGTTACTTTGTTTTCTTTTGTAACTCCTGCCCATAATTCACAAGTAGTGAGTGGTCTTGTAAAGATCAACTATTCCTCTGTGGCATACTGTGGCATGAATGATACACAATAAAATATGGCCAATGAGACTAAACCCTTATCCGATCTTCACAGCTGACTTTGGCCTCTCGAAGATAATAGATGAACAAGTGACCATGAAGACGGTGTGTGGCACACCAGGATACTGCGGTGAGTTATGGATTAACAGTTATCCTAATGAGAATACAGTTGGTCACCTTCTCCTTCGTTGTTGTTGGTGATCAGGCCTACCACCGTCGTGTTATTGGCAAACTTAATGATGGGGTTTAAGTTGTGCGTGGCCACACAGTCGTGGGTGAACAGGGAGTACAAGAGGGGACTAAGCACACACCCCTTACGGGCCCCGTGTTGAGGGTCAGCGTGGCGGATATATCCTCACCACCTGCAGGCGGCCCGTCAGGAAGTATAGGATCCAGTTGCAGAAGGAGGTGTTTAGTCCCAGGACCCTTAGCTTAGTGATGAGCTTGGAGGGCACTATGGTGCTGAACACTGAGCTGTTGCCAATGAACAGCATTCTCATGTAGGTGTTCCTTTTGTCCAGGTGGGCTAGGGTAGTGTTGAGTGAAATAGAGATTCCGTCATCTGTGGATATGTTGGGGCGGTATGTGAATTGGAGTGGGACCAGGGATTCTGGTATTATGGTGTTGATATGAGCCATGACCAGCCTTTCAAAGCATTTCATGGCTACAGACGTGAGTGCTACGGGGCGGTAGTTATTTAGGCATACCTTCGTGGGACAAGTCGATGGCACAGGGCTTCGGACCAGAAGGTTCGCGCTACACTCCCTGCCTGTTTCATTACAATAGTATATACAGTGCCTTAAAGTATTCACACCCCTTGGCTTTTTCCACATTTTGTTAAAGTGAAAGATTAAAGTTGATTTAATTGTAATTTTTTGTTTATTAAATAAGTATTCAACCCCCTGAGTGAATACATGTTAGAATCACCTGTGGCAGCGATTACAGCTGAGTCTTTTTGGGTAAGTCTCTAAAGCCTTGTTCAAACTGCAGGCTTTTCTGCTAAAATCAGAAAAGCACCTATTGGTAGATGGGCAAAAAACATCCAGGTGTGCAAAGCTCTTAGAGACTTAACCAGAAAGACTGTAATCACTGCCTAAGGTACAATGTATTTACTTAGGGGTGTGAATACTTACGTAAATGAGATATTTCCGTATTTCATTTCCACGAAATTTGCAAAATGTCTAAAAACATGTTTTCACTTATGGGGTATTGTGTGCAGATAGGTGTGTGAGAAAGAAAAATGATTTACTCCATTTTGAATTCAGGTTGTAAAAGGACAAAAAGTAGAATTCAAGGGGTATGAATATTTCCTGAAAGCACTGTAGATATATTTCATACATTGTGGGATCGCTATCAGTCAAATAAATCATCCTCAACCACAAAACAAAAATATATATAAATATATATATATTGTGTTTAAGTTTTATTTACAGATATACTGTAGTGCATGCTTGAATGGATATTATAGAGTACAGCATCAACAGAAATAACATTGATAGTACATAGTGTTTGAGAGACTGATATGAGTCAAAAAGAAGTGTCCTGTGTGGGAGCTGACAGCTGGCCCTCCATACCTCACTCTCTCCCCTGCAGCTCCAGAGATCCTCCGAGGCAATGCCTATGGTCCTGAAGTGGACATGTGGTCAGTGGGAGTCATCCTGTACATCTTGTGAGTTAAAAAAAACCATGTCAAAATCCGTCCCAAGATCTGCATGTACTCAGAGTGGGTAGCTGGCAATTTGAAGTCCTCTCATTACAGTATTGCAGCTAATCTCACCCTTTCCTCGTGTCATATGGATTTCTGAGGTAGTACACCGTTGCAAGTCTATTAGAGCGGGGTCTAAGGTCTTTAAAACGAATGTCTTTAAAACAAGTAGTGAAAGTGGCGAAACAAATAATCAGAGGGAAATGTTGCCTTTCCACTTAGGTTGTGTGGGTTTGAACCCTTCTTCGATCCGAGGGGAGACCAGTATATGTACAGCCGGATCCTCAACTGCGACTATGAGTTTGTCTCCCCCTGGTGGGATGAGGTCTCCCTCAACGCTAAGGACTTGGTGAGTTCCGATGCGAAGCATTGCACTCCAGAGGCTTTTATTATGAATAACAGTGTGGCTGTTTCTGCTTTCTTTTTTTATTTGTTAATGATTGAATTATGTAAATACTGTAAATGTACAACGTCTGTTCTTTTTATTTGATTGCAGGCCCTTAATACATGTTTTACACAACTGGTTTGACAAATACAATATATTGGTTTGTTAAATTTAGGAAAATGTATGTTACCCTTTATTTTAGGAGAATGCAATTTGTCTCGGGCTTCATCAGGGCCAGAGGAAAACCCCATATGGCAGAAAATGGATTACTGCTGAGCATATGTTGCGTTACACCCATTCTCAGGGGTAGGCAAATAGATTCAGCCGAGGGACAATTTTGATCAGAGCGGATGGTTGGGGGCCGAAACATAATTCTAATAATTTGTACAGTGCAAATTGACAACAACTAAGCCTCAAAAAATATTTTATTAAAATAATTTCTCACCAAAAAAACATCCCTCGGGTCATGTGTTTGCCGACCCCTACACTATATTCTGTTTAATATTTCACAACTATTTCACTTTGATTAATAAAAAAAAATCAAACTCCCAATTAAAAATAATATCCCCAGTTTCTCTGTAAAAAAAAAAAAGAAACTTGCTCAGGGCCAGATTCAAGCAAATCTTGTTATACTCTATATTAGCATGGTTATGCATATTCATTTTTTGGTTTTGAATTATGTTTAATAACAACCTGTCCCATTGCCTGTCCCCCCCTTAGGTCAGTAAGCTGATAGTGCAGGACCATCACAAGAGGCTGACGGTGAAGGAGGCTCTGGAGCACCCCTGGGTACTGGGCAAGGCTGCCCGCTTCTCCCACATGGACACCACTCAAAGGAAGCTACAGGAGTTCAACGCCCGGCGCAAACTCAAGGTGAGCAATGGGATTCATTTTGGGTCCCAAATAAGGCAATGTAGAATCAAGTAAACGCGCATTCTTTAAAAATGGAAGCGAAAGCACTGCTAGAATCATCATTGACAAACCTATGCTAAAAAAATGACAACGCATCAATTAGCTTAAAAGCTAATGTAGATCTCGCTCCAGCTGTTCCATTCATTTGAAGGGAAAAATAAAAAAGTTATTTACCATGTCAAACGACAATGGGCAACAACAAACAACGTCCAACATTGAATGGTTGGACGTTGCTCTGATTGTCTCTGGAAATGTAAGCTTGTGGCTCTACCACTGTCTTAATTGGGATCTATGCCTCAAGGAATTGTCTTTCTTACATTGCAATAAGATGGCTCGTGGCAGGCTTGGTGACTGACAGTGGTGTGCCATGTTTCTCTGATTGCAGGCTATCATGAAGGCCGTGGTGGCCACAAGCCGCATGCACGAGGGCTCCCGGCGGCGCACGGACAGCTGCGATATTCCCGGATCTGACAAGACCACCTCCAGGCAGGGCAGCATGCAGCAGGACCCTCCCCAGGATCAGGACCCCCAGGAGGGCCAGGCCAACCAGGGCACAGACACCACCCTGACCCAGGATGAGGAGGACCAGTGCCCTCCGCCCCTGCCGCCACGCAATCCCAGACCCATCCCTCCTCTACTGTCTGGGGCTTCCTCCCCCACCTGTCTGCCCACCAGGCCCCCACTAAGGGGAATTGATGGACAGAGACAGATGTCGGTCATCCCCAAGACGGCGGTGGTACGGCCCAGGGTGCCCAAGAAGAGCTGCTCCTCGATGGATTCCGCCTCCATCAAGCGGGAGACCTCCTCCCCAGTCCAGACCAGTCCCCCAAGCCCCAAGAGCCTTGGCAATGGATTCACCATGGGGGTGGAGTCTGGCAGTAAAACGACCCAGTGTTAGTGAGTGGCAGGTACCAAAGAGAAAGAGGGTGGCGACACTCACCTAGGACCTCCGACCGTTGTTCTAAGATAGCTGATGGCCGTTGTTGCTGTAGTGTGAGATGGTAGATGACAACACGGAGGAGGAAGGATGGAGGAACGGATGTCTTTGTTCAGATCTCGCCTCATATCCGTTTTGATCCGGGACAAAAGACTAGTGCTATACATAACTTGATATTTATTTTTTTCCCTTGCTGTGCGCAACGAGTTTGGAGACTCGTAACGAATGTGCAAATGAGCTTTTGACTTTGGTTTCAACTGTTGCCGACTTGCTGTAAACTTCTCTACTTTAAGGCCTCTCTGAACGAGACTTATTGTTCTTCAAATGCCACTTGAAAAGACAACTTGATTTCATACTTTGTATACTCTACACCTTTCTACTATTCAATGTTGGAATCTACTGACTTCATATGCAAATACATGGATATATATATACTGTACATAACCCTCCCTTTCTTGCATAGCATTCAGGTAGTAAAGGTATTGTATTTGTGAGCTTATGAATATAGTTACGGTGTATTTTGCATTAATTGTAATGATCCAATGTTTGCACTGTATATTATCAGATTAATCTATATAGTTCGCAAAAAAGCATTCACACTGCTAGTCGTTTACTATCTAAGTCAAATTGCACTTTTATTCCTTTGGAAATATATATATGGCTGAACAGTGGAGATTAATTTGAGGCTGAAACCAATTTTCTCATTCAGTTGTTTACCCAAACAGGGGTTGTAAAACCTCATTCTGTGGTAGTTATCTGATGAAGGAACATACATGGTAATCATCTCAACAACCTCACTGGAGCTACCAGTCTCTCTACCTCCTTTTTTTGTACAGGGGCTTCCAACCCAGTAAAGCAAAATCTGTAAAGAAATGATTAGATGAGTTGAGGTACTGTATCAGGCGAAGCAGTCTCTTTCTACAACATTAGAATGATATTGTCAGTGCCAGGTAAAAACCTGCGAGGTGAATGTTTTCTCGATGGAACTCAAATAACTGATCAAATGGAAGTGTGTCATTAAAATAGTCCATTTCTAATTTAAGAGCCAACCTTCACCTGCTAACATGTATTCTCACTCGCTTTCATTGCCAAATTGGATTATATTGCTGACATGTTAACACATGTATAAACCATACATTTACACCTATGAAATGATGTATAAAGTATGGATATTTTACTGATAATTATTATTGCTTACAAATGCTTTATTTGGGGATTGGTGGGGATGTAGTTAACAGTTGTGTTTGTTTTGCTGTTTCTCAGTTTCCCATTTTTCATTTCTAAAATTAAATGTACCCTACCTTTTAATATTTTGGGGGAAGATGACATATTTAAGAAAACATGAGATGATTTAACATCAGTCAGAGGGGGAGTGTAGTGGAGGTGTACACTTCTATACCTTTTGTATGTTTCATCATATCAAAATAATCTAAATGAATTGGATTTGATTATTGTATTCTACAGAAATATATTTTAAAGATGGTAGTTGCTGTGTGCTGATATAAAAGGAATAAAACATTGATTTTCAAGTCCAATATTGCATTGGGAGGGTTACATCAGTTTTATAACAAGCTGCTGATATGAGAATCTCCTCCACACGTTTGATTTGATTAAAGAGGCAATCTGCCGTTGGCTCATAGATTTTTGGACTTAGTGTATATCATTCATGTTTGAGTGTACAAAACATTAAGAATACCTTCCTAATATTGAGTTGCAGCCCATTCTTCATACAGACGGGAAACTGTTGAGTGTGAATAACCCAGCAGCGTTGCAGTTCTTGACACAAATCCTATTGTACTACCATACCCCATTCAAAGGCATCTTCTGTATGGCCCATTCACCCTCTGAATGGCTCACATACACAATCCATGTCTCAAGCCTTAACCTGTCTCCTCCCATTCATCTACACTGATTGAAGTGGATTTAACAAGTGACCTCAATAAGGGACCATAGACTGACCAGGTGACAGCTATGTCATGGAAAGTGCAGGTGTTCATAATGTTTTGTACACTCGGTGTAGACACATTGATTCATGAAGAATATATAGAAACATCTCATGAGCTTATTAGTTCAACGGTCGTACCCAATCAAAGCCCGAAATATGCACATTTTTACTCCATTCTTTGTGAACAATGTAATTTGAAAAAAACTACTTCCTCAAAATATGGTTAAAACTACCTCAGCTGTTTAGCAAAACATGTGACTGGGTCTCCGCTTTGTTATTTTGTTTGAACTGGAGATAAAAGAAAAACCATGAAACGAAACAATGAAAGAATAATGAAAATTGGTGGACAGAGAATGGAATTTTATTGATGTACGTCAGACGATTACAGTACAGAAAATACCATTAGAGTTCGAGCATGTCACTGATTCACGTGGGAATGACGAGGAAAATGGAGGGACAACTCCAACATGTTGGAAACTAAAGCAGAACAACGGTTGAAGTGTAGTTTACTGTACAATATTGTGAATCTGAAGTTATTTTTTTTGCATCGTTGTAGTTGGATTATAATTTGCCCACTGTCTTCTCAACAACAGAAAAAATAGGAATTATAACAAAAGAAAGTAGATTTGTTCTCTGAATAACAAAATTAACATTTAAAATAGTGTTTACCATATTAATGTTAGTGCACATAACATACAGAGGCCGGGACCTCGTTAAACTTAATATGACACTGGCTAAAGCGCCTTGAAATCCGTCACGTAACACATCGAAAAACATGGCTGTGTCCTAAATGACTCTTAACTGGCTTCCTTATGTCTCTACCTTTCCATTGTAACCACTAATAGGCGAAACGCCTGGACAGCATCATATTACATTCAATCAACCGTCAAAGTTTTTCAGATCCGTGTTCACGAAGGAATGGAGGTGAGGAAAGGAAGCGGGTTAAGACAAATGGGACGTGACCCGGATCCCTCTGTAGTAGCATTCTGCTCTTAAAATGGCGGGCAGGTATGTCATTATGGCACAGGTGACGATCCTTTCAGAGTATAATATATTGAGACGGCTTTCTTCCGATTCTTTCGTTTACATGGATCTGGGCTTAAGAAAAAAATAAAAAGTCACTGCTTCGTCGAAAAAAAGGAAGCAAACCATTTCAACCGGAACTAGTCGGTGCTGGACACACATACAAGTGTGTGAATTCATACAGGTATACACAGAGCAGTGATATGAGACAGCAAAAAACGGCCATTTATATGGCTCTAGAAACTGAGTGTAACGACCGGGCATTGCTATTGAGAAAGTCTTTCCAACATATGCTAAACCACATGGGCAATGCTATTGAGAAAGTCTTTCCAACATATGCTAAACCACATGGGCAATGCTATTGAGAAAGTCTTTCCAACATATGCTAAACCACATGGGCAATGCTATTGAGAAAGTCTTTCCAACATATGCTAAACCACATGGGCATTGCTATTGAGAAAGTATTTTCAACATATGCTAAACCACATGGGCATTGCTATTGAGAAAGTCTTTCCAACATATGCTAAACCACATGCATGGGCTTTGCTATTGAGAGAGTTTCCAACATATTAGTTAACCACATGGGGACCTTGGCTTGGACAGACGTTTTGGAATGTTGTTCACCTCATCATAAAAAATGATCATCAGAGGTGTGAAATACTATTGTGCGATTTAATTGGATCGTCATGACGTTTCATATGCAATAGGAAACCGTGTCTGTAGTACAATATACTGCCCCAATTCACAGGACCTGGTTAGGTGAGTGTCCGGCTTTGTAAAGTAGCTGTTGGGTCCTGTTAAAGCAGCAAGGTAGAGTCAGATTACTGCTGCCAAAAGAAGAGATGGGACGGGTCATTCCTAAACCGTACTGTAGCCATCACATTAGTTAGGTTACCTCCGGTCTTTCGGATAAAACTCTTTGGCCCGAGAGTTTCCTTAAGCGAGGATGGAGACCTCGTTCTTGCCGGGATCGCTCCATTTCCAAAACGCATGGACAACAGACGTTAGTCACGCAGTTTACCTAGGATTTGACTTCTGGGTGAACAGAGATGCACCTGACTCAGACCTTTACACACTGTGCTTAGTTATGTCAACATCTACAAAGACGACATTCAAATTCTAAACAGTAAAAAAACAAAACAATTAATGTACAGAGCACGTCTTCCTTTTTTGTTTTAGAACTGTACAAGATTAAAAATGATCAATAATTAGTTATACATATTTATAGGACAACATAGTTTATGTAATATTACTATAAAGAACAAACAAGATTTTGTTTTTAGATTCTGAATGCAGTGTCCCCTTTTGGAATGCTGTAAAGATATGTTATGCAGAAGATGCTTGTATAAGTAGTTTCCTTTGTTTAAGCAGTGAATATATATTCCTAAAATGAAGACGGTAAACTACTGCCGGTAACTGCTGCGCAATCCTTGCAAGTCGGGGTCAAGGCTGCCAAAGCATTTAGGTTTGTTCTCAGCATATCAGTCAGCCACATATCCTGCTGATAAGCTATACTCAGCAGTAGCGATACATAACCACTAGGTGGCGTTGCTGTAGTGAATGTCCACAATGGCGCTGCGAAGGACCTACAGAGTTCCTATAGCATCCTGCAATCCTCTCATTTCAAAGACCCCATTTTGCTGAAGAGAATTCTGAGCCGAGCCCCGGCCTACAGTGTAAATGACAACCCACTAGATTTATCAGTCATTCTCCATCTTGGTTTCACACACCACGAAGGATGACACCTGACACAGTCAAGTCTCACCAAAGCTGAATTGAAGAAGTGACTGAGGGTGGCTGGGCGTGGCTTGAGAGAGAGGAAGATGTGTAAAGGACGAACTTTGTTCTGTGGCAATCCCTCCCCCTCCCCGGAAACTAAATACTGCATTGTCTCAGGTGTTATTTAGCTAGTGTTCATAAGTTCTCCTGTGCATATACTGTAGTAGACGACCCCCCCCCAGACAGGTTGGTCTCTGTAGGGGATTACGGGGGCCCCTCTTTGGGGGAAGAGGGGGGCTGGGACTGGGAGGCGCTGCCCCCGGAGCTTTTCAGGGAGCCCAGGGTCTTGCTGAACCAGGAGTTTTTGGCCGCTTGGATCTCGTTCATCAGGATGCCCCTTTGGTGCTCCAACTCCTGAGGGTGGACAGAATAAAGGAATAAAACGGTCAGCATATTACTCATGAATAGTCATCACAGCAAGCCTGAATATTAGTCATCACAGCAAGCCTGAATATTAGTCATCACAGCAAGCCTGAATATTAGTCATCACAGCAAGCATGAGTCAGCCACCATAATACATCATGAATAGTCAAAAGGGATAGAAAATAGAACACGCATATCCAATGGCTTCGGACCAACTGTCAGAAGGCGTGTATATATACTACTTTATTGCACTACAGAGTCGTTCCACCTCAAAAAAGCACAAGAAAGAGGACTTCGACACCCAGATTGTCCTGAACTCGTTTCTCTAGTTAGAAACAGGTGAGATAAGCATTCCTGAAACATTATTCCGTTGAAATATAATCTGATCTCTGTCAGACAGAGAAGATTATATGAATCCTACAAATAAAATAAATAAAAAATGCCAATTTGGGTGCAATCAATTAGCTTAATTTCTCAGAGATCAAATGATTTCGCAACACAATAATGCTTCAGAAATGCTTATCTCATCGGTTTTTCTAACTACAGAAACGATTTCAGAACAATCTGAGAAGTGGTGGGTGTCATGACTTGCTGGAAGGACACGGAATGACCCTGCATTGAGTGAGATACCGCAGTGCTGCTGCCTGCATAGAATCTGACCTGCATCTTGCACTTGGCCTCCACTAGCTGTAGTTTGGTCTGGGCCAGCTCTAGCTCCAGTTCTCTGAGCTGGGACTTCAGGGAGTCCTTCTCCTCATCCAGCTCACTGTCCCTGTTGTCTCTGCTGGGAGGGGGTATCTGCAGAGGACCTTCTTTACTGAACACCTCCCTGCAGCGCTCACACGCCATCACCTTACTCTGTTGGGAGAGAGGAGGAGCACGCACGTACCGGAAGCAACACGTACAGTTACGCATTGCTGTCATAATGCCTACCGCTGTTTGTCATATCACAATCATTTCTTTTTATTTCCACTTTTGTATTTATTTCCCAACCCCCAGGAAGCCCATTGTTAAGGTCAGAGACATGACCAAGGCAGCAGCTCAATAAAACCATCGATCACAAAAGTACAGCACACCAATAACACAGATAACGGCATAGCTTCTAAAAAAAAATAACAAGGTACAACAAAAACACAGGAGATATACAACTAAAATATCAGAAATAATATGGTGTCACATAACACATACTGTGTGCATCATTGCCCTGCATCATTACTACCTTGATGATGTCCAGCTCCTCCTTGGTGGCAGCGTGCTGCTTCTCCAGCCGGGTGCTGAGCTGAGAACAGATCTGGGGACACACACAGGAGGACAACCTTTACTGCAGGGTTATTCAACTCTTACCCTACAAGGTCTGGAGCCTGCTGCTTTTCTGTTCTATCTGATCACGAACAGTCCTTGATTAGTGGGGAACACTTTTTTTAAACTGTGGAACTAACTGGCTTTGAGGACAAGAGTTGACTTTGAGGGCTTTACTTGTTGTTTACAAAGCATTTACACATTCACTGGACACCTTCATTGACCTTTGAGATACACCGGAACACCATCAAATACAGACCATTTTTTATCTCAATTAAGATTGAATGGGACTTTTGGGACACTGTAGGATTAGGATTCATTGTATTGTATCTGGGTCGAAAAAAGTGAAGGCGACGGAGTTAGAATGACGGCTACACGCGACGCTCGCCTCTCCGGCGTGACTCCGGATCCTACCTGTTTGTATTCAGTGATGATGACCGTGGTCTTCTTGATCTCCGACTCAGCTTTCTCCAGCTCTCTCCTGAACACCTCTTTGATCTGGACAGACAGGGCAAGAAGGCACTTTGCTACTTTACGTTCTGCAGACACCGGACACTGACATTGGGAGACAATGTGACATAAACCAAGACAAACGAGAGTAACCTTTGCGTGAAGTGCCTCTTATCGTTTATACCTCAGGAAAATGGTAACGGCGGTATCATAACTGATTTAAATGTCTATGCGAAAGAGCATGTCGATTTATATCTGTAGAAGAAGAAAGAAAATCAACCGTAACATTGATCATCCTTATCACCGCAATTAAGACCTGGGAGAAGGAAAAAGGCCTGCAGGTTTCACAGGAAGCCTCCAGCAGTGGTCACCGAGAGATGGCGCTGGGGAGCTGCAGGGTTTTTAAACACACCAAATACAGCCAAATGGTTGTCCTGATGAGTAGCGCTGAAGCTGGAACAACAGTCTGTACACTTGGTGGCTTATCAAGGGGTGCAAGATTTCCGGGAACCTTAGCAATTTAATTGTATTCAATCTTCGTTTAGCCTGGTTGCCGGATCTGTTTGTGCTACAGCCAAAGTTACTTTCCCCATTGTCATCATGAAAATATGACCATGCTGTTGTGATACCGCTGGCTTAAACAGAGACAGATCTGGCAACCTGTGTGCTATATTACCTGTGCGGTTTCCTCCGCCTGCCTCCTCTTCTCCTCCTCCGTCTCCACCAGGCGCTGTTTGGTGCAGAGCAGCTCCTTGTTCAGCACGTCTGCCTTGTCCTCCACCTGGTCCAGGTCGGTACGCAGGGCGATCTTACTGGTGACCAGCTCGTGGGCCAGGTCATCGTTCTCCTGCTCCAGACGCATGCTGGCCTCCTGTAGACGACGGTTCTCTCTCTGTGGGCAACACACACAAACACACACACACACAATAAGACTATGCACAGTATGTGGAGAAACACTTACACAACAACCTGTTCTTTCTGCAAATGTAACGACAGTTAATTTGCTACACACACAGCAAGCAAGCACACACACACATACACACACAGTACACAGCTAACGTTATGACCTTCATTTGAACTTCCTGCCCCTTATTGTACAGTAACAACCGCATCCCTGTTGTACTGGTTGACTAGGTTTAGTGCCATTTCCCCCCGACGCTTCAGTGTTTGAACGAAGGCTTGTTCAACGGTCCTTCAAATAGAACTGAGAAGGACCAACAAACATCGATATACAATAACCAAGCAAACCGTATAACCAGTTATCCGATGCAACAAACTGGCATACATTCAACGCCATTTCAAATATAACAGGCAGGCTCACACGCAGGCAGGCAGGCAGGCAGGCACAGAAAGTAATTGTTGCCCATAAAAAAGGATCTTATGACCAGGACCATCATGTTTGATTGTCAGCCTCTAAGTGGTCTCACATGACAATGATGGAGATGTTTCTGTTGTCATGGAGACCAAGCTGAGTCACCTGACCCAACCCCATCCTGTTCACGCCCTTCACGATTTGACGCATCTTGGCTGAAACAAGAACGCTGCACCGTTTGCGCACAGGAAGCCCGACAACAGGCAGTAAGCAGACAGGAGACTGAGCTAAGCTGCATAAACTCAGACTTGGGAGTCTGCTTACCTTTCTCCTCTTACTGTGGTCTATCCAGAGTCACAACAATGATGATGCTGGGAACAAATACTACAGCAACACAGACACACACACTCACACACACACACTCACGGGTCAGTTCTTTCTCTCTCTCACACTCACAGGTCAGTTAGTTCATTCCACACCATCTTGCAAAACACCCCTCCCCCACTGGTCTCTGTCTCCTCCTCTCACTTCCCTCCACCACACCCTTCCCTGTATCCGGTCCCTGTGTTTCACAGAGGCTGATGTGTTTAGGGGTGGGAGAAGGGGACGAGGACTGAAGTGAACAGTTGGGGTCTGTCCAAATACTTTTCAAACGCATTCCTTACTTATTCTTTCTTTGAGGTCATCTCTGATCTGACATGGTTGAATTGGTTGTCTTCAGGGAGGGAAGGAAAGGGTACATTTTCAAACGGATCAGTGGCCTCATTTCATCTAACACAGCGGCAGGCTTAAAACGGATCCTAATTGCTTTCATTACATGTCTTTCGTTATGAGGGACGAGGATGCTCAAACTCATGTGACTCAGGCTCTCTGGAAAGACGGCTTAGCATCTCATCCAACATGTTTTCTTTACAAAATAAACTTTATTGTATTTTGTGTCAGGTCAGAACAAATAAAAACTCTGTGCTTTAGGCATCACATTCAGAATAGCATGAACGTAAACACAACGTGAGTCTTGCAGTAGGTACAACAAAATTCAACTGTAAGGTATCGTTAAAAAAAAATACTATATAAAAACTTCAGAAAAATAAAAAGCACTTAGGAACATGGTCCCAAACAACAATGAACTTTAAAACGTTTCAAACGTTTGTCAGTAATAATTGTAATGGCGGCGTAACTTTCTGCATTTGTGCTACACAAACCCCTTGCCGAAATGCCCTGCTGTCCTTTCGTACGGGTGAACGTCGCAGAGTTGGTGAAAAATATGAATAAGGGGCTGAAGGAGAGGTGAAACGGAATCTAGCCTACATGACAGAGACATGACAACTACAGGGCAAGCCCATCGGTTCACACACTCAAAATAAATGAACAGGTCTCTCTTTCAAAATAGATTCTTATGTCAATTAGACAAATCTGTATAAATAAAGGTTCAATAAATACATCTTTAAATGGTGAAGAATAACACTCAAAAAGCACACATGAAGTACTAAAAACATGAAATAATATTCAAAGCTTTACCGAAAATGAAAACAAAAAAAGCACAAACAAAACAGAACAGATATGCCTATAATTGTCATGTATCTGCCACATTCAGCCCTTGTGACAAACTTTGTGACGTTGGCCCGTTCGAATTGTCCAGGGCAGCAGGCCATTGGGGGTATGGGTTTTGCACAGCACATGTACAAAACATTAGCCTGGTCAAAAACACATCCAAGCCCGGTTGTAACAGCCACGGCCTAATTATAACATCAATGTCCGTTTTTTCTCTCTCTCACATGAACAGTAATACTAAAATCAATCCCACATGGACACAACTCTACAGGTTGTCCTGACAAACAATGAGACGTCAGTTTCATTCACACATCACAGTCAATTTCACTTTACAACTAGACGAGGTTCGCAGGCGATTCGGTTTCTTTACTCAGAATCGGCCTTATGAACAAAGGAAAGCCCTGAGACATATCTTTTCTTTTCCTCATCTTTGACCAGCACAAGTCTATGGCCTCCACTCATAACAAAAGTCTCTCTCCACTGAGTCTGGGTACACCTCGCGGAGTCTGCCACGATCAGCGCAGTGTTCTACACAGACCTGAGCCGAGACTGGAGGGAGAGAGGGGGAGGGGGGAGAGAGAAAGTGGGTGGGACTGGGGTCTACAGGGAAGGATATCAGCGTTTCCCCTAGATGTTGTTTCTTTAGGTAGGATACCAAAGACTTCCCGAAGCGTCATCTATACCTACAAACAAACCGTTTTTTGAGATCCAATTCTTTAGGGAGTATACAGTTACAGTAAGGGGGGGGGGGCTCTGAAGTAACACTAATAGCTATGGGAAACACCGGGGTAATTGTAGTGGCTGAACAGGGAGAAACTAGAAGTGAGGCCCCCCACTCATACAGGGTCAGAATGGGAGGTAAGAGTAAACTGATCCTGGAGCAGTAGTTAAGATAACGGAGCAGTCTGTTTCTTACCTGGTAGCGGTCGACGGGGTCCTCCTGCTGCAGCTGGCTGTCTCTCAGGGTCTGGTACTCCTTCTCAAACTTCTTCAGCTTCTTGGTGGGCACCTGGAAGGGGTGACGGGAGAGGCGGAGAGGGAAAAGCAGTGTTGGTGGATGGGGTTGTCTCGAACTCAAACGAAGAGCTGAATTGAAGAAACTTTATTGAAGTGTTTAAAGTGTAACGTCTTCGACCACAAGATGGTGACACTAACAAGGCTAAAGAATAAGGTGTAGAGCCCGGGTTCTGTTACAATAATAATGAATAATTTTCTCCCTTACCCGAGGTAGGCTAAATCACTGATCTGTAAGTGACGGCATATATAAAGGATTCGTTTGCATTAAATGACTTGCTGCCGTCCAATTCCTTCAAGGAACAAAGGAAGCAAGGGTGTATTTGAAAGGAATTCAAACGGGGTACAGTTCCGTGTCTCCCCGAATGGATACAACGCAGAGCTGTGGTTACAGTGAGCAGGGTGATCTGCTGATCCAGGGACCAACAGAACACCAAACTAGATTTGCTTCATTTGTATTCTTTTTTTCCCCGTTTCAACATGGAACAGAACAGTGGGCCCAGTTGAAACATTCTTCTTTCGAACGGAATCAATTCAATGCACCCCTCCCTATCCGCTGCTTTTTCTAGGGAATTTTATCAACTCTAAGGCGTCTTCAGCCTTGGCACAAAATGGCTGCCGTCTGCGTCTCATTCGTGCGGTTACCCTCTGAGGCATACCCAATGACCCTCCTACTCCGTGCAGCACACATTTATTGTGTACACCTGTTCATTTGAGGGATACCTAATGACCCTCGTACTCCATGCAGCACTTCAGCCTCTATTTCCCAGCAGAAGCACAAGCAACAAAGGATATGAACAACACAGTAACAGAAGTATTATGAACACATTACTTCAAAAAGAAGAAACAGTAACTGCCCTCATCCTAATTGCAACACCTGAACACTGTTTTTTTATTTTAAAGGTAGGATACATTATACACCTGCACAGTGTATACAAGAGAACATGGCGACACCTTTGGTCTCTGCCAGCCAGGCCCGTGCCTAAGGAGATGGTATTCTTCCTGCTGGAGTGCAGGGACTAGGGTTGCTCAGCCCTTGGCGTTTCCATGGTAGCTGCTGCTAGGATGTGGATTACAGGTCTGGGGAGTAAAGAGTCACAGAGGGGAGGGACTTTGTTCATGGATACGGCCACCAGATGCCCCTAGAGAAGGGGGGGGGGGGGGCACAGCTCACCGGCTGAGACTGCCAAAGATTGGAGAAAAGGAAAGGAGAAAAAAAGAGTGAGAGAGGGAGGGAGAAATGGGAGCTCTCTGTCTGAGATAGAGAGCAGACAGACAAGAGGAAGAGATAGGAGCTCTCTGGCTGAGAAAGAGAGAGACAAAAAAGAAGGATGAGCAAAAGAGAAATGGCAAGTACAGTTGCGAGAGAGAGAGAGTGATGGAGGGGGGGCAAGAGAGAATTCGAGAGACGGATATAGCGAGAGTAGGGGTTGCACGAGTTTACCATAGCTACTCAGTGACTGGAGTTGTCAAGCAGTTCTCAAGTGCTCAGTTACACAACATAGCATTACACCCTATTGCTATCCTATTCCCTAATAAAGACATTGTTATCGTCCTGAGTTTGTTCTGAGTGATTAACTCACACACCAGTTATCATATAATATATTATGGCCCATTACCTGACAGACAGGTAAGAAACAAGAAAGGAATCCACAGAAAGATCTAAGCAGGCAAACCGGTTCTATGTTGTATTTGTTAGCTTAAAATGGGTACTGAATGTATGTGGTTGATAAGACAGCACATCAGCATTGTTCAGGTGTGACGCCCTGCAAAGATAAGATGGAGACCATCACGGAGAGAGAGGAGAGAAAAGGGAGACATTATCTGAAAACAATATGAATAGGAGAAAGAGCGAGAGAAAGAGATGTAGAACCAGCTATTGATGAAAGGACAGCGCTTAAATATAAAAAATATATAAAAAATAAAAAGAATATGCCACACAGAGGCTTGTCCAGATGTTCTACACACGCAAAATGCTTTTTAGATTATCACATTAATATTTAGGTATTTATTTGATTTCTAGAAATGTATTCCTGTTATTGCTGATGCCGTTCTCACTTCGCTATAGCAACAGTGACTATGAGTAGCCCAACTGTCTCTTGAGGGGGGTGTGTGAAGTTCCTTGCAGAAATTACTTGAAGAGTACTAGCCAAAAAACAAAATGATACTAAAAGCTTCAGTTCCCCTCTTACATATTTGCCATGGGATTATTAGATGACACATAGCAACATATGGAACCTTCTCAACAACAAAAACCCTCTCTCACCCGTCATTTGCTCTCACACTCATGTATTCCCTCTCTCACTCAGTCATATCTGACCACAGACAGCCTTGAAAGTGGCAGAAGACAACACTATTTCACCCTCACTTTTTCCATGATGACAACTTCAGACCCCAAAAAACACAGTTAAAATAACCCTCTAATGTTGCTGACTATAGATAATTCAAACATCACCCAGATTAATTTCGCCATCTCTGAAGTAGCTTTCTGTCTAGCCATACAAAACGTATTTACAAGGAATGATTATATTCCCAATGATAAAATATACTCCTAATGTTAAAATATGCCATACAAAATATAATCCCGAGGCTATAATATCCCATACATTAAATATTTCCAATTCAAAATGATGCCAAGCTAAATATATTGGAGGCAGTGACAGCAAGAACCATCCAGCTGCAAATTAGTTGATGAAGCCCTGGTCAGCAAATTGCAAAGCACATGTGATTTTGGGATTTTTGCATCTCAGTTGGAATGTGCACGAGCAACCTTTCAATGTGTTACAGAGCGTCAGTGTGCTACGCACATACCAGTCGACGCATTGGCTCTGGTCCAGGGCGTTATGTTAGTGTGTTCATATCATAGTGTGTCGAAGTTGGAAAAGTAGGGCCTTCCAAGTGGCGCAGTGGTCTAAGGCACTGCATCGCAGTTCTAGCTGTGCCGCTAGAGGTCCTGGTTTGAGTCCAGGCTCTGTATCAGCCGGCCGTGACCGGGAGACCCATGGGGGGCGCGCAATTGACCCAGCGTTGTCCGGGTTAGGGTTAGGGTTAGGGTTAGGGTTTCGGGAGGACGCACGGCTCTCAACCTTCGCCTCTCCCGAGTCCATACAGGAGTTGCAGCGATGGGACATGACTAACTACTAATTGGATACTACGAAATTGGGAAGGAAAAGGGGTAACAAAATGTAATTTAAAAAAAATACATTGACAAAATAAGCTAATTTAGTTTTGATAATTTTGTTATATAATGTTAATGCCAAAAATCCCTACATCCAAACAACCACTGTTGCTTGTGCTTTAGCACCTGCTAGCAGAGCCAGTAGTAGCCTAGTGGCTAGCTGGTAGTGCTGGCTAGTAATGCTAGTAAGCTAGTGGCTAGCTAGTAACACTAGCGGCTAGCTAGTAACGCTAGCAAGCTAGCAAGTGACTTCAAAGTATTCCTACCCCTTAACGTTTTCCACATTTTGTTGTGTTACAAAGTCAGATTTAAATAGATTTGTCATGTTTGTCATACACAAAATACTTTAATGTCAAAGTGGAAGAATAATTCTAAAATGTATTTTAAATGTATAGAAAATAAAAAAAAATATCTTAATTAGATAAATATTCAATATTCAATACATGTTATGAATCAACTTTGGCAGTGATTACAGCTGTGAGCCTTTCTGAGTAAGTCTCTAAGAGCTTTGCACACCTGGATTGTATAATATTGGTTGTTGATCATTGCTAGACAGCCATTTTCAAGTCTTGACATCTATTTTCAAGACTAGGCCACTTGGGAAACATTCAATGTAGTCTTGGTAAGCAACTCCATCACATATTTGGCCTTGTGTTTTCTGTCCTGCTGAAAGGTGAATTTGTCTCCCAGACTCTGTTGGAAAGCAGACTGAACAAAGTTTTCCTCTGGGATTTTGCCTGTGCTTAGCTTTATCCGGTTTCATTTATAATACAACACTGCCTGCTCCTTGCCGATGACAAGCATACCCATAACACGATGCAGCCACCATAATGCTTGAAAATACAAAGAGTGGTACTCAGTGATGTGTTGTGTTTGCCCCAAATATAATGCTTTGTATTGAGGACAAAAAGTTAATTTATTTGCCAATGTTTTGCAGTATTACTTTAGTGCCTTATTGCAAACAGGATGCATGCTTTGGAATATTTGTATTACGGACAGACTTCCTTCTTTTCACTCGGTCATTTATGTTAGTATCGTGGAGTACAATGTTGTTGATCCATCCAGAGTTATCGCCGATCACATAAATTAAACTGTTTTAAAGTCACCATTGGCCTCATGGTGAAATCCCTGAGCGGTTAGGAAGGGTTCCTGTATCTTTGTAGTAACTGGGCATATTTGTACACCATCCAAAGTGTATTTAATAACAGCACCATTCTCAAAAGGGATATTCAACATCTGCTTTTTAAAAATGTATTTTTACCCATCTACCAATAGGTGCCCTTTATTGCAAGGCATTGGATAACCTGTCTTTGTGGTTGAGTCTGTGCTTGAAATCGACAGCTAGTCATGACAAATAATTGTATGTGTGGGGGTACATTGACGATGAAGTCATCTAAAATCATGTTAAATACTATTAATTGCACACAGAGTGAGTACATGCAACTTATGTGACTTGTTAAGCACATTTTCAATGATTTAGGCTTACCAATACAAAATAGTTGTTGACTCAAGACATTTCAGCTTTTCATTTTTTGATTTCTAAACATTCCTAAAAACCTAATTCCACGTTGACATTATGGGGTAGTGTGTGTAGATCAGTGACACAAAATCTCGATTGAATCCATTTAAAATTCTGTAAGTAACACAACAAAATGTGTAAAAAGTCAAGGGGTGTGAATACTTTCTGAAGCACCCACTTCTGTCATCAACAAGTGCTTTGAAAGACTTTTCAAGGATCATATCACCTCCACCTCACCGGCCACCCTAGACCCACTTCAGTTTGCATACCGCCCCAACAGGTCGACAGACAATGCGGGCCGCCTCCAGGTGGTGAAGGCCATCAGGCTGTTAAACAGCAATCACTAACTCAGAGAGGCTGCTACCTACATTAAGACCCAATCACTGGCCACTTTAATGGGGGCGGCAGGTAGCCTAGTCGTTAGAACGTTGGACTAGTAACCGAAAGGTTGCAAGATCGAATCCGCGAGCTGACAAGGTAAAAATCTGTCGTTCTACCCCTGAACAAGGCAAATTTGTTCTTAACTGACTTGCCAAGTTAAATAAAGGTAAAATTAAATAATAAATGGATCACTATCCACTTTAAATAATGTTTACATATCTTACATTACTCATAAGTATATACTGTATTGCATACCATCTATTGCACCTTGCCTATGCCGCTCGGCAATCGCTCATCCATATATTTATATGTACATATTCTCATTCACCCCTTCACATTTGTTTTTGGGGAATTGTCAGATTACTGCGCTGTCGGAACTAGAAGCACAAGCATTAACATCTGCTAACCATGTGTACGTGACCAATACAATTTGATTTGACATGCTGAGTGAAGAATAAGGTCTCCTTTGAGTCTGAAAATAACTTTTTAATTGAAACAATCTGACAATTGTAATTTGGTTAGCATCCTGAAATTTAGCTGACTGGAGAGAGGGAAAAGACTACTAGCAGTACACACTAAACCACTGAAATACACTGAGTATACCAAACACTAGGAACACCTAAAATTGAATTGCACCCCCCTTTGCCCTCAGAACAGCCTCAATTCGTCAAGCATGAAGGTTCCACTGGGATGCTGGCCCATGTTGACTCCAATGCTTCCAGCAGTTGTGGGAAGTTGGCTAGATGTCCTTTCGGTGGTGTACCATTCTTTATACACACGGAATACTGTTGAGCGTGAAAAATCCAGCTGCGCCTGGCACCTAGTACCATAACCCATTCAAAGGCGCTTAAATATTTTGTCTTGCCAATTCACTCTCTGAATGGCACACACACAATCCATGTCTCATTTGTCTCAAGGCGTAGCAATCTTTTTTTAACCTGTCAATAAGGGATCATAGATTTCACCTGGATTCACCTGGTCAATCTATGTCATGGAAAGAGCAGGTGTTCTTAATGTTTTATATACTCAGTGTATATCTACAATTACAATGCAAATTCAAACTGCATTTCAGTGCATCAACTCATACCAGGGTTTCCGTTAGCTGGTAATTTCTGGCTTTTGGCCGATAAAATAAATTAAGAGCCGATAAATAAAATTGTAGCTGGCCAAATTGTCCAAGGCTACCTATCATACACCCAGATTTTGCGCTTCAGTACCATTCTCTCCCTCCTTGTGCGCTGTTGTACGTGCATGCGCCGGCTGCTAAGGCAAGAGCGAGAGAGCGAGTGGAGCCTTGGCTACTGTTGATTGCGAAAATGGAGGCCTTTTTAATTGAAGTAAAACAAAAGTTTGAAAGTATGCCTATAGTGAAAAGCCTAAAAAGGGGTTGTCCTTTGTATGGACAATTCTTACTACTGTAATGGATTAAGATGAGAAGAACATTGGCGCGGCCAAATGCAGGCTACTGTTAAACTTGCTATTCATGTAGGATGCAATTTTGGAACTTTCAGTTACAAATTCTTTCGCATTTAGAAACATTTGTTTTTATCATTATTCTTATTATTGTATGTCATTGTTAGCCTATATATTAATCTAAACCAGTTCTTTAAATATGCAAAACCTGGTGTGATTAATTCTGTTGAGTCATTTTCATTGGCTAAATTAAGTTTGATCTTTGTGTGCTCTGTATTTAGTTTAAGTTAAATAAATGTCCTCATCCTATCGCTGTCATGTGTTAGATACGGTAGAAACTAGCCTTGAGTGGTAATTGCTGCAATATAACTTAATCAACATTTTTGGGAATATTTAAACCAGTTCACAAGTGTTTTGTTTCATTCTGTTGAGCCATTTTCTTTGGCCAAATTAAGTACCAACTGTAATGTTGTCTGCCGCAATATATAATATCATGTTTGCATTTCCCCAATGGCTAGACTTACTTTTGATATTACCCAAAAGTTCATAAATGTTTGTGAAGGTTTGGTGTGGTGTGGCTATAAGCCTATAACTCTGCAGGCCTATGATATAAAGGCTGTGCGCACTGGCGTTCCAACTGAATCCGACATTTGAACTTGAGGTGAGGAAGAACGTTTTAGGCCTACCAGAGCTCCTCCTATAGTCCACAAAAAAGAATGCTTAGCTTTACAAAAAAATATTAGCATCGAAAATTAACTATTTAGCCTCCTGTACGCCTATCTCTCTATAGCAGACACAGTAGCCTATCATACAAAGAAATGTATGTTGGTGTCGTAGCATGCCAAAGGCATATTTCTATTATGCTCTCCCTGGGGCTAGCCCTAAGCTTCTCTTACTTTATATACACTTGTTAAAATATTAATATCATACAGTGGGCTCCTAAGCCTATAGGCCTATACTGTATGCATGCAATGTCCTGATGCATTTAGTGCTCAAATCCCTGACAACTGAACCATGCGGTGCACAATTTATATTTTAGCAAATTAAAAACCAACAAAACATTAGGCTATAAAGTTTTTCATACGCTACACATCGATACACAAGGAAAGGTGTTTTTGTCATTTGTTACAGGCTGTTTCTAAGGACACGTAAATGTGTCTCATTTGTCCATAGTCCCTCGTTTATTGATTGCGATGGCGGACGCCCTAATGGATTACGCACCCAATGCAGGGGTGGCAGGGTAGCCTAGTGGTTAGAGCGTTGGACTAGTAACCAGAAGGTACAAGTCTGTCGTTCTGCCCCTGAACAGGCAGTTAACCCACTGTTCCTAGGCCGTCATTGAAAATAAGAATTTGTTCTTAACTGACTTGCCTAGTTAAATAAAGGTTCAATTTTTTTGTTTTTTAAACAAAATATGGATGACCGGGAAATATCTCAAATGTCAGATAAAATAAAATCTTCCAGGTCACTTGTCCGGCACCAGATTTTGACTGACTGACTGACACACACTACAATCTACACTGTATCCTACAAGCCAGCTGAAAAATGATACAAAGTGTTCTTGCTGTTGCACAAACAAGCAGTGTTTCAGCGGTTCTTAGGCAGTCAAAGTGCAGTCAGAAGTGAAGACAGTTGAGGCTGGTAGAAGTAGCCAGGACTGAGGAGTGACTCAGACTTAACCTAGACTTACACCTACCACAGGTTTGCGAGGCTTGGAGTGGGCCACCAGGCTAACCAGGATATCCTCCTCATAGATCTGGTTGATGACATGGGCATCATACGCCACTGTGATCGAGATCTCTTCCATCATCTTGACACAGGATAGTAGTCAGCTCCACGGGTGGGGGAAAGAAGGCGAGGAGTGGAGGGGTGGAGGAGAGCAGTAGAGGCAACAGGTCAGTCAAAGAGCTTGAGGAGTGACTGGCCTCTTTCACTGTCCCTCAGGGTACAAGCCACACCCCTAAAGGAGGGCGGCATGGAGTGAGGTAGGAGAGAGTGAGGGAGGATCCCTGCATAACAACACACGTCAGTCTCTCGGTTTTTCTCGCTTGGTGTTCTCAAGCGTGTTAAGAGGATGCTAGTGTGTCTTTCGTTCACCCACCTCTTCCTCAGAACCGCCAGGCTGCTATTTCTCTTCCTTCTTTCTTCCTTTCCTCCATTTGTTTGTCCTGCGATCCGCTCCTCTCAGGTTGCGCTCAGGATATTATTTTCACCTCCCTTCGGTCTTGGTAAGATATTCTGGTTTTGTCGCACTCCTACTCAACTACACACACACACTTAAACTCTATGTTTTAGCGAATGTGTCTGAGAAAGTGTTGGAACTGTCCTGACCGACCACAATGAATCAACGTGTTAAGTGCCACTGCAGTCTGCACACATCACACAGAGTTTGTGTCCTCCAAAAAAAAAACGGGGAAAAAAAAGAAAAAAAGAAGAAGAAATTATGAAGAAAAAAATAGCTCATTTGGTGGCTATAATTTTTTTTTAAACTTCCAAAGTTGAGGCTACATTGCCTGCAGCCTGGCTCCTCAGGACCCAACTGTTCACTTCAGATCCTCCTGGGGCTTTGCCTAGCTAACTTTCAGGAGATCTCCCTGGTGTGGAAAGGCACTGTCCACGTTCTCCTCCTTCCTTCTCTCAAGGGAGTAGCATTCTGAGTAACCGCTCCTTCTCTTCCCCTCTCTCTCGTCACTTCTTCCACTGGTGAAACAGCTGAACCTGAAACTTTCTCCCAGAGGAATTTTGAAAGCAGGCAGAAGAAATGTAATAACCGCAACTAGATTAATCAATCAAATCAAGCGCCTTCAGTGGGTTTTGAATGGACTTCTAATGCTAGGCCTTTCAAGACCTTTTTATGTCTTCTTTTTTGTCCTGGAACTGTCTTGAAGTTTCCTCAACGTTGTCCTTGGGAGTGTTTAGGGCTGTGAAATTCAAATTCCACCCCATAATCCTGTGGGGTTGGTACTTGTAGAATGCTTCACTCCCCAACTAGCAGGTGATCAACTTGACTCCTAAGCTGCTTAGCAGTCAAGTTGATCCGCTTTAGACATCAACAAAAAAATGAAAGGACAAAGTAAAGTGAACAGGCAAGCTAGCTTTCCTTTTTTTGGACATATTAATGAGGTGTGTCAGCTGATTCAACGCAGAGCTTGATGAAGTGCAGTTCCGTTAACAGGGTATGACGGTTGTGGTCGCCGGGAGACACTGCTTCTAATGACACCAAATTCTGTAATAAAATTATCTCTCTCTCTCTCACACTCACTCCATGAGCTTGTCTCCTGAGAGCAGTGAACGCACACACGGGCACAGGACAGACACACACACACCTTCCCCAGAATCTTTTCTCGTTCCACAAAAATATGAAATAGGTTTGGAAAAAAACATGTTCAAAAAGGACAAGATGCAAAAATAGAGTGGATAATTCTGGAGCCTCTTCTCTGTCAAAACACCTCAGGCACAATGTCACCTCAGAGGAAAATGAAGGGAGGAATTGAAATCCCAGGATGAGAGGGCTACTGCTGTGGCTCGTCTCTCACACACACACACACACACACACACACACACACACACACACACACACACACACACACACACACACACACACACACACACACACACACACACACACACACACACACACACACACACACACACACACAGTAAGTTAATTATCTCTCGCTGGATGCGTTTTGATCAGGCAATTCATTCATGCCCCAGAGTCTTGGAAAGTCCCCTGTATTCCGAAGCAGATTCCAGATCAGTCCTAACAGCCAGTCAATCAGAGGGTCCTATTACACGTTTTAGCTCCCAAGAGACTTGACGGCCCACCGCAATCACAGTCGAGAATGTCTTTGAGCAGCTAGTCGATTTGATATCTTCCTCTTTGGTTCAAATGGCCGAAGCTAAACCAAAACAAACAGCCTTGCAAGCTCAGAGTGTAGGCTGGCTTCACGTTGGGTCTTCAGTCTTGCAGTGTGTGTGTGTGTGTGTGTGTGTGTGTGTGTGTGTGTGTGTGTGTGTGTGTGTGTGTGTGTGTGTGTGTGTGTGTGTGTGTGTGTGTGTGTGTGTGTGTGAGGAAGACAGAGTCACAGAACACAGGAGTAGGCCGAGCCAGGTAAAGTCTCTCGTTGCACAGTTCATCCAGAATCAAACACTGATGCTGGTCGAAAAAGAGCAGAGACAGACTGTCTGGCCCGAATCAAAACCAAAAGAGATTAAGGAGTTGTCCTCCATTTCCTTCTGCTACTCCAGCTGACTCACCTGTCCAGCTCACCTTGTGCATGTCTGTCATTTTAAGGCCCGCCTTCTTGCTCTAGCTCTCTCCCAGACTCTCTCTCATGGTCCTAGAGCCTGTCTGTCTCAAACCATCCTCTGGACTCGCATGACGGTGTAGGAGAACGGGCTCATAGTAATGGCTGGAACGGAAATAAATGGAACGGTAATTGAACTCCTCAAAATACGTGGTTTCCATGCGTTTGATACCATTCACTCCATTCCAGCCACCGTTTTGAGTCGTCCTCCTCTCAGCAGCCTCCTGCGGTACGTGTGTTTTACATGATGTCTAGTATGTGAGAAGGCGACGTAATATGACTCAAACATTTGAGTTGAAAGCAGAACATTTGGCAGATCACTTTCTTCCTGGATCTTTCAGAGATAAGCTTGTGCAACAAAATAATTGCATAATAGCGCATGCAGAGTGTCTACACTCAGGATATCCTGTGGTTAGAAATACACAGGAGAGAGGGGGGTGGGAGAGAGGATATATATACAGGATGGGTGGAGATGGAGAGAATTGGCTCTTCCATTTGGCTCTTCTTCCTTCCTGTGAGAGTATACATGCCCTTGCCTTCTGGTTTGCCACCTATACACAGTTGCGAAGCGAGCACACACACTAACGGGAGCTGCTGCGTAAATCAAAAATCACATATTACTTGTCACATGCGCCGAATACAATGGGTGTAGACCTTACCGTGAAATGCTTACATACGAGCCCTTAGGCAACAATGTAGAGCTTGAAAAAGTAAGAAACATTTGCCAAATAAACTAATGGAAAAATAGTAACACAAAATAACAATAACGAGGCTACATACAGGTGGTACACCGGTACTGGTAGGGATAGAGTGACTATGCATAGATAATAAACAGAGTAGCAGCAGTGTATGTGAAGAGTGTGAAGGAATGTGAATGTATGTATGTGTGGCGTCAATATGCATGCGTGTTTTGTGTGTGTGGTTGTCTTGAGCCTGTCATCTCTGTGTGCAGGCAGGTAGCCTTGGGCCACTGGGGCCTCCTCCTGACCTCAGCACATTCCCCAAATACCACAGACCTCATTATATTCTCCGTGTGGGAGGATGTAGGTACAGTTTACATTTAAAACCACACACAGACAGACAGACAGATGTGGTGTGCCCCGTGATATAGAAGATATTGAGAGACCAATAAAGGAAAAAAAGTTCACAAGGAACCGTCATCTGTTCGGCTCTGATAGCAAACCTGGCTGAGTAGTCAGACTGGCCTAGTCAACTAGGCTGAACAATTCCACATCTATGGAAATAAAAACCGGATTTCGCCCAGTCGGACACATAAGCTTCTGAGCAGAGCTCAATTTTGGACCAGTGGTCGGTGCAGTGTGTGCATTGCAGGGGAACGGAAAACCGAATAAATTGTTCCTACCTTGATGCTACAGGCCTGTTCCATGAGCCTGCGTGCGTTCTCCGCAGCCCGGTAGCGCTTCGGCAGCTGTACCCTGAAGAACTTCAGTGCTCCCTCGAAATCAGCCTGGAGCAAATCATCCTTAGACGTCTGTGGGGAAAAGACAAGAAGAGAAGCTCAGCCAATAGAACAGGGTATATATAGTATCCATTACTTTAAATCTGCTTGGTGTTTGGCCCAAACTTTGCACGCGTCTATTATAGAGGGTATTGAAAAGGTAAAGCAAAGGCTTTTATTTTTTAGTTAACTAGGCAAGTCAGGCAAGTCACAAATTCTTTATTTACAATGACGGCCTACCCCGGTCAAACCCTAACCCGGTCAACGCTGTGCCAATTGTGCGCCGCCCTATGGGACTCCCGATCACGGCCGCCTGTGATACAACCTGGAATCGAACCAGGGTCTGTAGTGACGCCTCTAGCACTGAAATGCAGTGCCTTAGACCGCTGCGCCACTCGGGAGCCTTGAAGAAGGAATAAGACATTACGGTATAGTATGATGTTGCCGCATTTTTTGTTTTGCACCCAGAACAAGCGCTTAGTAAATCTCAACTAGAGCGCTCATATTAGCAAGACTGTTACAGAAAGCGTGGAAGTCGCCTTTTTAGCTCCCTTGACACCAGAAGGTCTGAAAGCATGACACTGTAATGTCAAACTCTGTCTGTAATAGTAGTATTTTGCAATAATACTACTTCGATACAACATATCTGTTAGTGTCACATGCCAACTGAGAGTTAGAACAGGTTGACTATGATGGCAATAACTAATAGCGCCACCCGTTGGCATTCCGATGCATTGTCATAATGATCATCCAAAATTAGACTCACACAGCCCAAGCTATTCAACAATATACGCAATTCAACATAAATACATTACAAAAGCATTTTGAAACATAACTGCACTGAGAAGAAGGTTTACGCCTGCAGTAGCCCTCGGCAGGGTAAGATTGTCCACCCACCCACCACCCACCTATCCCGTCTCACTCCCTGCCCCAGTCTCACCGCCAGTAGTCGGGGAACAAAGAGGCGGTGGCCCATCCCCAGGAGCCCCATCACCTTACAGACAGAGTCCGTCTCCCCAGCCTTCTCCTCTGCTGAACCCCCTTCCTCTGCCCCCCAGCTGCCCTTCCGCACCGCTGGCGTCATCACCGAGGGTGAGGGTGGGGTGGTGGGGGAAATGGAGGGAGAGGAGGGTGGAGAGCGAGAGGGGGAGGGAGGATCCCGCTCTGGGGCCAGGGTGGCCAGGGTGAAGGGCGACTCCAGCGTGCAGTCCGAAAGCGTAGACGTAGCCGGGGACAGGTTCGTATCAGGGTCAGTCACCCCGGGCAAAAACTTGAGGTCAGAGTCCAGCAAATATGTTTTTCTTTGGCTGTCTAGCAATGCAAACTTTACAAATGACAGCGGTGACCTTTAGGGGAAAATAATAGGTTGATCGTTCCAGGCAGTGAGACACAGCGACGTGTTGGGTGGGAGCTTCTCTCAATAGACTGTCATCCCCAATAATAATAATACAAAACTCGGCAAAAATAGACCATAAACATAATTATTTTCAAAAGGTAGAGAGGATCCAGCGGGTTTGAGCAGCATAGAGAATCAGTAAGTTTGTTGGGTTCATCGTGTCCATTCAGTAAGCACCACTGTCAGAGATCAGACACAGCCACTAGGCCTGATAACACTATAGTCCCTGCCTCACAACTGACCAGAGCATCCAGCATAACGTAGATATGGGGTGCTATCACTGTGATATAGCCAAAGAAATATTACACAGGCACAGTTCTGAATAGATACCGATCCTGTTTCACACTGCTTTTTCCCCCAGAAATTCTAAAAATGGGTATGCCGTTGCCTAGCAGCAAAACAGACGGCACGCGGTTAGTCGGTTTAAACTGACGACAGGGGATGAGTCTTCCACTTATTATCCTCCACTCTCCTCCTTCAAAGAGAAGAGAATCCCTCTCTCACAACCAAGCCCCTATGCCCAGGACTTCGCATAAACAAGAGAAGACATCAAAGAAAGCGGGGTACTTTTAAATCGCCAGTCCTGGGGTAACGATAAATACATACAGGCCACAGCAGGCAAAGTAGATGGATTGAGTTTGCTTCAGAAAAAAAAAATCCATCTTTAAAAATCCCTTCCAAATGATGTTGTCCCTTTACACCCGAGCAGTCCTTTCTGATGTAAAACACTTCGGAAGCAGAGGAAGAGACTAAATCTTGTTATGTTTAAATGTGTTTCTATCAGTCACACAGCCTTAGGCAGAGGCTGCTTCCGTCCCGAATGTGACGTCTTGGGAGCCGCGTTTGTGCACAGCTGAATGGTCCTCATAGTGACTCAAGAGTCAGAGAGGAAACAGACATGGTGCTGGAGATCACATTAGATCAGGGAGAGGCAGAGGAGAGAGGATGGCTCTGGCAGTGAGCTTAAGCAGGACACTGGGCACACAAGCCTGTGTTGGGTCTCTCTTCTTCAGGAAATCCTTCACTTCCACAGAGGAGCACTGAAACAGTCCTTGCCCTCTGTTCGCAGAAACAGCAAGGCTTCAAAAAAAGGGACTCCTTCACCTAAGAATTCCAGCAGAGTAGACTTTCCTAACAAAACACAGCCAGAGTAGAATACCTTCCGGTCAAAGTAAAGGTTTCCTTCCAGGACCTTTGCAGAACAGGAGGGTCCATTTGCTGTGTCCAAAGCCTAACAGGAGCGAAGGGGACCCCTGGAGCCACAGGTCGGGTCACGGAGAGGCGAGGCAGGTGGAGAAGCAAACCACGCTAGTGCTCCCTCCTCCCTCCTATAGCATGCACCACCTAAAAGGCCTGCAATGCTAACAGCTAATGGCTAACCCTGCTGCTCGTGCTGCTCCAATGCAGAAGTCTGGTCTGGGGCTGGGCGGGCGGACGGCTAAGCATGCGCGCAAAACACGGAGGGAGAGAGACAGGGAGCATGTGACCGAAACACTGAGGCGGAGAGGTGCTAGAAGACGAGGGGGAGTAGAGAATGAAGGAGGACAGGGGGGGAAGGGGAGTGAGAGAGGGTGTCCGTGGGTTGATGCGTTCGTGGTAGACATCCCTGAAAACAAATGTAACAGGGCCTCCCCCTTTTCAGCACTGCTGTTAATGGCTAACCGCTAACAGATGCTACTGCCGCTGCTGTGCGCTCCAAATGGACTACGGCAGACAGGCAGGGGAGGGCAAGTGCACAGAGGGAGGGGGGACAGAGAGAGAGAGAGAGAGAGAGAGAGAGAGAGAGAGAGAGAGAGAGAGAGAGAGAGAGAGAGAGAGAGGAAGGGGGGGAGTGGGGGACTCATTGGGGAGAATGCTGTCATACCTGACCAATAGAAAAGAGGCAGTGGAACCCCTTTCCTCTACCGACGCCCTCATACACTTTTATCGCTATCCTCATGGTATCTCCCTTTTTCATATACAATCTCTCACACACACACACACACACACACACACACACACACACACACACACACACACACACACACACACACACACACACACACACACACACACACACACACACACACACACACACACACACACACACACACACACACACACACACACACACACACACACACACACACACACGTTATTGGCATGAAACCACTACTCTGTTGTTGCCGGAGGCTTTGTAAAAATCAAACAGACTGTAATAGGGGTATCATCCCAGAGGAGAGACTGTAGGGAGTGTATAAGCTCAAACAGAAGGAGCTATGACCATAGCCCTCCCAGTAGCTGCTAGTTCACGTCAGACATGGTTTCTTCCCACAAAGCACTTTCTCTTTCATCTCCCTCTCTCTCTTCTGATGTATTTTCCTCTTTATCACTCTCTCCCTCGCTCTCTTTTATTGCCATCATTAATAGCAAAGACATCCACCTCTCCATCACTCCCTCCCTCTCTTAATTTCCATTTCCACCCGGGGGTGTGATGTAGTGTGAAGAGAAGGATACAGTAGGTTTCTGTGGACCAGACTGTTATCCTCACTGAAACCCATTTCCCCTCTTGAGTGATTCAACGGAATCACATGGGAAAGTCACATTCGCAGTGCAATCATGACAAGCTAAAAAAATAAATAGAATTCAAACAAGCCACTCTAGCTTTATTTGCAGGTTTAATTGCAAGGTTTTCATATTGAGACCATTGTACGTTCCAAAATCATTTACATAGTCCATCTTAAAAAACACGGAACAATGTCCAACCAATTGAGTGTCGTTTTTTGTTGTCAACATAAAGGCAACCTGCATTCGGCAGAAATAGCACAGCATTTGCAGTACTCTGATACACAGGGGAGATCGTTCTTTGCGATGCCCTTGCACTACGGTGTTGAAACAGAGGAGAAACGCAGCACCATGCATCCTGACATGCTCCTTGTTTCTAGAACAACATTATGCAGCATCAACTTGGCCTAAGTCTCAGTGAAATATTGCCAATTGAAATCAATGTGACCTCCTTAAGATGCCGGCATGATACGGATAGCTCGGCAATGCCATTCCTATCCAAACACTCGTGGGGGCATCAAAACAAGTAGAGTGATACCATCATAAACGGATCTGCTAACGATATAGTATTTAGCCGATCTAGCGCATCATTCAATATCCTGATTTGTTGTTACATCGGGGGGGGGGGATTAATTGTGTTGTCGTGCCCTCTGTCTTGGTGTGCTTGGACCATAACAGTTTGTTGGTGATGTGGATATCAAGGATTTTGAAATTCTCTGCCCCCTTTTCCAGTAGTTCACGATCAGCTCCTTTGTTTTGATCACGTTGAGGGAGAGATTGTTGTCCTGGCACCACACTGCCAGGTCTCTGACCTCCTCACTATAGGCTGTCTCATCTCACTGTTGTGTCGTCAGGAACCGTAATGGTGTTGGAGTCGTGCTTGACCAAGCAGTCGTGGGTGAACAGGGAGTACAGGCGGGGACTAAGCACGCAACCCTGAGGGCCCTCATGTTGAGGATCTGCGTGGCAGATGTGTTGTTGCCTACCTTTACCACCTGGGGGTGGCCCATCAGGAAGTCCAGGATCCAGTTTCAGAGGAGAGGGGTGTTAAGTCCCATGGTCCTTAGCTTAGTGATGAGCTTTGTGGGTGCTATGGAGTTGAACGCTGAGCTGTGGTCAATGAACAGCATTCTCACATAGGTGTTCCTTTTGTCCAAGTGGGAAAGGGCAGAGGGGAGTGCGATTGAGATAGCGTCATCGGTGGATCTGTTGGGGCGGTATGCGAATTGGAGTGGGTTGAGGGTTTCTGGGTTGATGGTGTTGACATGAGTCATGACCAGCCTTTCAAAGCACCTCATGGCTACCAACGTGAGTGCTACGAGTCGGTAGTCATTTAGGCAGGTTACCTTCGCTTTCTTGGGCATAGGGACTATGGTGGTCTGCTTGAAACATGTAGGTATTACAGACTTGGTCAGGGAGAGGTTGAAAATGCCAGTGAAGACACTTGCCAGTTGGCCCACGCATGCTCTGAGTACCCGTCCTGGTAATCTGTCTGGCCCCGCAGCCTTGTGAATGTCGACGACCTGTTTAAAGGTCTTGCTCACATCGGCCTCAGAGTGTAATCACATAGTCATCCGGAACAGCTGGTGCTCTCATGCATGCTTGAGTGATGCATGCCTCGAAGCGAGCATAAAAAAAGGGATTTTGGCTCGTCTAGTAGGCTCGCGTCACTGGGCAGACTAGTGGCTGGGTTTCCCTTTGCAGACCGTAGTTTGCAAGCCCTGCCACATCCGACGAGCATCAGAGCCAGAGTAGAAGGATTCAATCTTAGTGTTGACGCTTTGCCTGTTTGAAGGTTTGTCTGAGGCATAGCGGGATTTCTTATAAGCGTCCGGATTGGTGTCCCGCTCCTTGAAAGCGGCAGCTCTAGCCTTTAGCTCAGTGTGGATATTGCCTGTGGGGAAGACGTCGTCAATGCACTTATTGATGAAGCCGGTGACAGAGGTGGTATACTCCTCAATGCAATTGGATGAATCCCAGAACGTATTCCAGTCTGTGCTAGAAAAACAGTCCTGTAGTGTAGCATCAATGTCATCAGACCACTTCCATAATGAGCGAGTCACTGGTACTTCCTGCTTTAGTTTTTGCTTGTAAGCAGGAATCAGGAGGATTGAATTATGGTCAGATTTGTCAAATGTAGGGAGAGGGAGATCTTTGTACGTGTCTCTGTGTGTGGAGTAAAGGTGGTCTAGTTTCGATGTCTCCTATGGTTGCACATGTGTTATGCTTGTAGAAATGCGGTAAATTGGTTAAAGTTCCCGGCCACTAGGAGTGTCACTTCTGGATGAGCATTTATTTGTTTGCTTATGGCCTTATACAGCTTGTTGAGTGCGATCTTAGTACCAGCATCAGTTTTGGTGGTAAATATACGGTTACTAAAAATATAGATGAAAACTCTCTTGGTAGATAGTGTGGTCTACAGCCTATTATGAGGTACTCTACCTCAGGCGAGCAATACCATGAGACTTCCTTAATATTAGACATCGTGCAACAGCTGTTATTGACAAATAGACACACACTTCTCGTCTTACCAGACATAGATGTTCTGTCCTGCCGATGCATGGAAAACCAAGCCAACTGTATGTTATCTGTGTCGTCGTTCAGCCACGACTTGGTGAAACATAAGATATTACAGTTTTTAATGTCCTGTTGGTAGGATAGCCTTGAATGGAGATCATCCAGTTTATTTTCCAGTGATTGCAAGTTGGCCAATAGAACGGATGGTAGAGGCAGGTTATACACTCGCCGACAAATTCTCACAAGGCACCCCGATCTCCGCCTGCTGTATTTCTGTCGGGATTTGGGCCTGGTCTTGGAGGAGCAGTATATCATTTGCGTCGGACTTATTAAAGAAAAAATATCCGTCCAGTTCGAGGTGAGTAATCGTTGTTCGGATATCCAGAAGCTCTTTTCGGTCAAAAAGATGGTAGCAGCAACATTATGTACAAAATAAGTTAAACAATGTAAAAAAAATACAAAAAAAACAGCACAGTTGGTTAGGAGCCAATAAAACGTCAGCCATCCCCCCTTGCGCAATTGTACTATTTAATAGGTGGAGATATGTGGGATGGGCTGTGAGTAGCTGGGATTAAAAGATAGACAGGACCCAAAACATCATGTACAGTTGAAGTTGGAAGTTTACATACACTTAGGTTGGAGTCATTAAAACTTGTTTTTCAACCACTCCACAAATTTCTTGTTAACAAACTATAGTTTTGGCAAGTCGGTTAGGACATCTACATTGTGCATGACAACTACTTTTTCCAACAATTGTTTACAGACAGATTATTTCACTTATAATTCACTGTATCACAATACCAGTGATTCAGAAGTTTATATAGACTAAGTTGGGTGTGCCTTAAAATAGCTTGGAAAATTCCAGAAAATTATGTCATGGCTTTAGAAGTTTCTGATAGGCTAATTTACATAATTTGAGTCAATTGGAGGTGTACCTGTGGATGTATTTCAAGGCCTACCTTCAAACTCAGTGCCTCTTGGCTTGACATCATGGGGAAATCAAAAGAAATCAGCCAAGACCTCAGGAAAAACATTTGTAGACCTCCACAAGTCTGGTTCATCCTTGGGAGCAATTTCCAAATGCTTAAAGGTACCACGTTCATCTGAACAAACAATAGTGCGCAAGTATAAACACCATGGGACCACGCAGCTGTCATACCGCTCAGGAAGGAGATGCGTTCTGTCTCCTAGAGATGAACGTTCTTTGCAGTGGAAAGTGCAAATCAATCCGAGAACAGCAAAATACCCTGTGAAGATGCTGGAGGAAACAGGTACAAAAATATCGATATCCACAGTAAAACTAATCCTATATCGACATAACCTGAAAGGCAGCTCAGCAAGGAAGAAGCCACTGCTCCAAAACCGCCACAAAAAAAGCAAGAATAGAGTTTGCAACCGCACATGGGGACAAAGATCGTATTTTTGGAGAAATGTCCTCTGGTCTGATGAAACAAAAATAGAACTGTTTGGCCATAATGACCACCGTTATGTTTGGAGGAAAAGGGGGAGGCTTGCAAACCGAAGAACACCATCCCAACCGTGAAGCATGGGGGTGGAAGCATCATGTTGTGGGGGTGCTTTGCTGCAAGAGGGACTGGTGCACTTCACAAAATAGATGACATCATGAGGCAGGAAAATTGTGGATTTATTGAAGCAACATCTCAAGACATCAGTCAGGAAGTTAAAGCTTGGTCACAAATGGGTCTTCCAAATGGACAATGACCCCAAGCATACTGCAAAATGGCTTAAGGACAACAAAGTCAAGGTTTTGGAGTGGCCATCACAAAGCCCTGACCTCAAGCCTATAGTTTGGGGCAGAACTGAAAAAGCGTGTACGAGCAAGGAGGCCTACAAATCTGACTCTGTTACACCAGCTCTGTCAGGAGGAATGGGCCAAAATTCACCCAAATTACTGTGGGAAGCTTGTGGAAGGCTACCAGAAATGTTTGACCCAAGTTAAACAATTTAAAGGCAATGCTATCAAATACTAACGGAGTGTATGTAAACATCTGACCCACTGGGAATGTGATGAAAGAAATAAAAGCTGAAATAAATCACTCTCCACTATTATTCTGACATTTCACATTCTTAAAATAAAGTAGTGATCCTAACTGACCTAAGACAGGGCATTTTTACTAGGATTAAATGTCAGGAATTGTGAAAAACTGCGTTTAAATGTATTTGGCAGACTTCAACTGTATATCGTATAAGTCTGAGTACCTTTTAATGTGCAATGTGTATATCAAACAACATTTCTGTCACGTAATACTGTGTATAAAAGTACCATGTTTGTGAAATATATGAATAATGTACAGTGCATACAAGAAATATTCAGACCGCTTGACTTTTTCCACATTTCACAGCCATATTGTAAAATGTATTGAATTGTTTGTTTTTCTCAATCTACACACAATACCCCATAAAGACAAAGCAAAAACCGTTTTACATAAGTATTGAGAAACTTGGTGTTTGCTCCGACATGCACTGTCAAATGTGGGACCTTATGTAGACAGGTGTGTGTATTTTCCAATCATGTCCAATCAATTGAATTTACCACAGGTGACCTCAAATCAAGTTGTGGAAACATCAAGGATAATCAAGGGATTTCTAAAAACCTGTTTTTGCTTTATATATGCCATTTAGCAGACGCTTTTATCCAAAGCGACTTACAGTCATGTGTGCATACATTCTACGTATGGGTGGTCCCGGGGATCGAACCCACTACCCTGGCGTTACAAGCGCCATGCTCTACCAACTGAGCTACAGAAGGACCGCTTTGTCATTATGGGGTATTGTGTGTAGATTGATGAGGAAAATATTTGATTTAGTCAATTTTAGAATAAGGCAAAAAAATAGTGGAAAACGTCCAGGGGTCTGAATATTCTCTCGAATGCATCGTCTACATTGTCATCTCCACCCTGCAGTACAATCTATGGACTGCAGAGGGAGACATATGCAAACTATTCCACTTTCTCACACCATATTCCTCCATATTCTAGCCAATTACATCATATACTGACTGACATAGCATTTACTCTGTACTCAACATTGCAGATAAGTGTTTCAGTGAAAAGGCATAGCAGTCACTCCTTCCATGCAATAAGAGAGTGGTTGTGGATCCGTATCTGGAGTGTAAAATTTACAATGATGGCCTAGGAACAGTGGGTTAACTGCCTTGTTCTGGGGCAGAACAACAGATCTTTACCTTGTCAGCTCAGGGATTCGATCTAGAAACCTTGCTGGCCCAACGCTCTAACCACTAGGCTACCTGCTGCCCCATATGAATCTTAGCACAGTGTCAATCTTGGAGGTCAAAAATCTTCTCAGAGTGCTGAGGTAGGATCAGGCCTTTTTTCGACACTGTGTTAACTAACCTCCAAACGAGCTTCAATGCCATACAACTGTCCTTCCGTGGCCTCCAACTGCTCCAAGCGTTCGCTGCCTGCACCCGCCCGCCCGACGAGCATCACTACTCTGGACTGTTCTGACCTAGAATACGTGGACAACTACAAATTCCTAGGTGTCTGGCTAGACTGTAAACTCTCCTTCCAGACTCATATCAAACATCTCCAATCCAAAATCTAATCTAGAATCGGCTTTCTATTTCGCAACAAAGCCTCCTTCACTCATGCCGCCAAACATACCCTCATACAACTGACTATCCTACCGAACATCGACGATGTCATTTACAAAATAGCTTCCAATACTCTACTCAACATATTGGATGTAGTCTATCACAGTGCCATCCGTTTTGTTACCAAAGCCCCTTATACCACCCACCACTGCGACCTGTATGCTTTAGTCGGCTGGCCCTCGCTACATATTCGTCGCCAGACCCACTGGCTCCAGGTCATCTATAAGTCTATGCTAGGTAAAGCTCCGCCTTATCTCAGCTCACCGGTCACGATAACAACACCCACCCGTAGCACGCGCTCCAGCAGGTATAGCTCACTGGTTATTGTTATTGACTGTACGCTTGTTTATTCCATGTGTAACTCGGTGTTGTTGTTTCAGGCGCACTGCTTTGCTTTACCTTGGCCAGGTCGCAGTTGTAAATGAGAACTTGTTTTCAACTGGCCTACCTGGTTAAATAAAGGTGGAAAAAATAAAAATAACCAAAAAGGTCCCCCTGTCCATATAATCTCATTCATTGAGATCTAAAAGGCAAAACTGATCTTACATCCAATAAAATTGTATTTGTCACATGCTTGGTAAACAGGTGTAGATTCAGTTTTGAAATGCTTACGTACAGGCCCTTCCCAACAATGCAGAGAGAAAAATAGAGGAATAATAACACGGAATAAATACACAATGAGTAACGATAACGTGGCTATATACAGGGGGTACCAGTACCGTGTAGAAGTGCAGGGGTACAAGAGGTAGACATGTACATATAGGTAGGCATAGAGTGACTAGGCAACAGGATAGATACAGTAGCAGCAGTGTATTACATCATTTGACCGCATTGATTATGACCTGACCTGTGTCCCATAACGTACCTACATTCCATACAGAACAAGGCTAATAATGACTAAGCATCTTACACACACACACACACACACACACACACACACACACACACACACACACACACACACACACACACACACACACACACACACACACACACACACACACACACACACACACACACACACACACAGTGCCAATTGAAAGCTACTTGCCCGAATTAAAATAATAATGGCCTTTGAAAGTGGATGATGCATGCATCATTTAAATGTTATCTTTAATTTGCGGGCTGAGCAAGTAGCCTATAATGACCTTCCCTCCATATACAAATAATTACATTTTAATTTGTCAATATCATTATTGATTGTTTGGAGGGGAGAAGAACCTTTGCGCAATCTCAAAAAGGGTATTTTTGTTAGCGATTTTGAACAGCCAGTTGTAGGGCCATATCAAATGCTTAAGGCCACAGCAATGCTTAAACCAAATCAAGGAGTCCACTTTTGAGGTCTGGAAACAATAAACATTGTTAAAAAATGGTGGGTGTTGTTGACCTTTAATTTAATTGTGTACCTAGCAAGAGACCGTTGTTTGGCTAGCAGTGTTTTTGTACTGTACAATGTAGGCTACATGTACAGGATAGGATAAGTATTCCCTCCCCCCCTTTAAGATTTAGATGCACTATTGTAAAGTGACTGTTCCACTGGATGTCATAAGGTGAATGCACCAATTTGTAAGTCGCTCTGGATAAGAGCGTCTGCTAAATGACTTAAATGTAATGTAAATGTAATGCCCCACAATTGATAGAAATCATCTTGATTTCATTCTGCCAGGTATGCCTACTTTGCAGTCAACATTTAATTGTGAAGTTTTTATGGGGAAAGCCTTGAGAACTGTTCATTCAAATAGCACATGATGACTAAATTGTGCATCCCAAAGATTCAACCAAGACTTCGGACTAAACATTTTGAATACCTGGTCTGCATTTTGAATACCTGGTCTGCATACCCAATGCTGTTTGAATACATCTTGATTATTAAAAAATAATAATTGTCAAACAATTGTGAAACAAAACCAATGTGACCAGCTACATTCTTTTCACTGGGAACCTAGCGACCAATAAAAAAAAATTGTGTCCCGCTGCCAAGTCAAAGTGTCGCAAACAATGATCCCTCTAAGCTGCTCACGGTCGCGCACTTCCTACAGGACTGCCGCGCAGAAGTAATGCTATGTTGCACATAGACGCCAGAGATTGAACTTCACAGAGTTCGCCCCATTAGTTTGCACCATATAGATCAACGTTTTTTTCTGTGACCGAATCAAGACTATATCAACCCCTTTTCAATGCAACCTTTGCAAGATTGAGTCTGTAATAATTTTGTTGTAGGCAGAGCCAGACCGCAATGGAGTAGAATTATATTGGCGGTGGTAGCCCACGAGCGGTCTTTCATTTGTTGATATTCTTTGCTAGTTAGCGAGTTATTAGCCCAGTTCTCGATGAGTACAGGTCAGACATGGAGAGTTACTGCTTCATACAAGAGCACAAAACGTGTAGGCTACATTTCAAGCGTTCTTTTAAAATCCAGTCAGGTAAAAAAAGCGTATGTCTTAATTAAAGGGGCAGTGTTGAATATTGAAACAGGCTTGAATATGCACATAAGCCAATTGGCAGAGAGGTAACATTGTCTACTTCTCTGTATGCAATGTAGGCCTGCATGGAACACCACATATAGGCTACTATAGGCTATTTCATAGAAATCAAAAGCTATTTTTCCATGTGAAAATGTTATTGGATTTCTCCATTGGTTTTGTTGGCAGGCCTACTTTATGCTCAAATAGCCTATTGGCTACTGTTTAAAACTGTAAGGGTACAGCCTCGCTATTCAACGTAAACACGTGCCGGAAGTTACACAAAATTCTCACAACGTTCAAGTTTCCGCTCACAAGACGTAAACTTTGCTCAGTGCAAATTACTGGGAACATTGGTCGCAAATGCCAGTGTTTTGGTCGCAGTTTTGAGCCCTGACTCAAAACACCGACTCCGGAGACTTTGTGAATACAAGCCCAGGTCTAGGTCTCGGAATTGTGTGTGCTTCGTACAATACCATTACAGGATTTGTCTGTCATTTAAATAAAAAAAAGTTTTAAAATCGAAGGAATTGACTGGAACCCCAGTAAATGAACCAAAGTAAAGGAAGTCAATCACACCTTGAGAAGAGCCAGCGCCACGTTGAAGATGATGTTCAGGCCCTGGGAAAGGGAAGAAGATGATTATATTGTTGATTGTCACAGAACATATTCTCTACACACACACAGAGTGAGAGAGAAAGAGCTCGGGCCGTCACCCAAACACATCTGTCACACACCGGTGTAAGAAAAGGCATGGATCAAGGGTCATCTCATCAACTGTCTTCATATCAACGGCTTTACCCTTTAAAACGTCATGCCAATAAACCAGCAAATGTTCAGGTTTTCTTGTCATAGACTTAATAAAGGTTCAACTGATCTTCAACATCAAAGACTCCTTCTAATAAAGAGTTATGAAACTGCCGCGCAGCTTTCGTGTTAGGAGCTTCGGCGGGGAAGAAACACACTGAAAAACAGTGACGTAATGATACTTGTGCCAGTGGAATGCATGTGTGTTGCTATCAACCCATCTCTCTGACGTCGTACATTAAATCCGTGACATTATATAGTCTGTATGTCTACACGCTAGACTGCCCTCTGGCGATAAAGAGGAAATGTTATGGTAACATTACACTTATGTTCATGGAAACTCTTGAAGTGAAACAAGACAGTCCCTCTCACAGACAGGTGGGGCTGCATCATGGCCACAGAGTGACAAGCAGATGGACGAATTAATGAATGACACACACAGAGACAGAGAGACAGAGGGAGAGGGGGAGAGAGATAAATTGTAAGAAGGAGTAAGGGACAAGAGTCACAGACTAACAGATAGAGAAAGACAGAAGGAGAAAGCAAGAGTGTGACAGTGTGAGAAAGAGGGAGAGAGCTGGTGAAAAAGAGGAGTGAGGCAGAGCTAGCGAAACAGAAAGAGAGAGGGGGGGTGAGAGAGGATGAGAGCGAGTGGATGCTGAAGTCAGCTCCGCATGGGAACACCTGTCTCCATTGCTCCGACACCCCGTTCACATGGCAACACTGGGCTAAAAATATCTCCCCGGCTCTATAAATAACTGAGGAAAGGGCCTCTCTTTCTCCCTCTCTTCCCCTCCCCTTCCATCTCTCACTTTCTTTCTCAAAAGGCTCTAGGTGGCGCTGGGGTGTCAGGGAGTCAGAGAGAGAGAGATAGAGGGAGGGAGTGTGGTTTGTGGACTGAGTGAGTGTGTGTGTGGAGTGAGTGTGTGTGAGAATACAGTCTCACATGCAGTGTGCCAAACTGAGCTGGAGTCAAACTGAGTCAGCAAGTGTGAGAGGTTTTAACATAGAGGAGAAACACACAGTCAGGCGCACTTGCACACACACAAACAAACAACTAGCACCACACACACAGGCACAGATACATAGAGAGTGAGAGAGAGAGAGGTGTGGACAAATGAAAGGGAAGACAACACAGGAGCACACAATCAAAGGAGAGAGAGAGCGAGAGAGAGAGAGAGCGAGAGAGAGAGAGAGAGAGAGAGAGAGAGAGAGAGAGAGAGAGCGAGGGAAAGAGGAGTTAAAAGTGACAATGACAACAAAGAAATCAGACCGAGGCAGGGGTAAAGCCATAAACAATAAGAAAGGGACACCACTTTAGAGAAAAACATATAGAAATAAAGAGACAAGAGATATGGAGATGGAGAGAGAAATATTAGAGGGAGGCTGAGAGGAGAGAGAAGCAGATACTCATCACACGGCTCAATGGCTGAGAAACGCCAAGGAAACTATTAATTGTTCTGCCCGGGGGCCGAGAGAGGGTGGGAGAGAAGGAAGAAAGGAGAGAGGAGGAGAACGGGAAAAAGAGAGAATCACAGAGAGAGAGAGAGCGAGGGTGATGAAAAAGGGAGGAGGAGAAGTGAGACAATCACAGAGAAAGAGAGAAAGGTCACAGCATCCCTTCTCTACTGTGGTACCAGGCCTACAGAAGGGCTGAGAAGAGAAGCAGGCAGAGAGTATACTACTATCTTGAAGAGCCTCTGGATATTTTGATGGGGTTTATCGTGCTAGAATGGTGTTCTCACTTCTCATTGTTGCTCCAGAGGAGACATTGGCTTTAAGGAGGTAAGAAAAAGGCGGGTGAATAGTGAAGAGTTGTTTAGAGTTGTTTAGAGCCCAGGGTGGTCGATGGAAGGGGGAGAATAAGGGTAAGTTCAGTGCTTACCAACAGCAGCTTGGGTTAGGGTGAGGCCCAGTGTTGGGGTTAACAGTAGGGTTAAGGTAATAGCCAGTGTTGAAGTCAGGACTAGGAGTATGACCAGTATTGGGTAAGTGTTGGCGTTAGGAGTAGTGCTAAAATGACCTTCAGTGTTGGGTCAACGTTGTCAAACTTCTTACCTCACACAGTAGCAGGTCGGTGATGTGGAAGACCATGCAGAGGGGGAACTTGGCGGTGAAGAGTGTGAGGAACCACTGAGACGCATACATGTGGGCCTCCAGGCTCAGCTCCTGGAAGTGGGACCACAGGTCTGGGAGCTGCTCCTAGAGATAGGACAAGGGGAGAGTTCATTGCACAGTACAGAGTGTACAAAACATTAAGAGCATGACAGACTGACCAGGTGAATGCTACGATCCCTTATTGATGTCACTTGCTGAATCAGTGTAGATGAAGGGGAGGAGACGGGTTAAAGGATTTCTTTTAAAGCCTTGAGACAATTGAGACATGGATTGTGTATATGTGCCATTCAGAGGGTGAATGTGCAAGAAAAAAGATTTAAGCGCTTTTGAACGGGGTATGATAGTAGGTGCCAGGCACATCGATTTGTGTCAAGAACTGCAACGCTACTGGGTTTTTCACACTCAACAGTTTCCCGTGTATATCTAGAATGGTCCACCACCCAAAGGACATCCAGTCAATTTGAAACAAAAAAAACTGTTGGAAGCATTGTGGTCAACATGGGCCAGCATCCCTGTGGAACGCTTTTGACACCTTGTAGAGTAAATGCCCCGACATATTGAGGCTGTTCTGAGGGCAAAAGTGTAAGTAAGAGTATATAACATATAGAGAGGAAAAAGTACTATATGTCAGTCAATCAATCAATGAGAGAGAAGACAGAAGAGAGCGAGCGAGCGAGAGAGAGAGAGAAGAGAGAGAGAGAAGACAGAAGAGCAGAGAGAGAGAGAGAGAGCGAGAGAGATAAAGTTGGTCTTAAATGCCATGCCGAGCGTAGCTACGTCTGACTTTGGGATCAGATTTTAAACCTGATTTGATGCTGCATTATGATGTTTCCTAGGCAGCGCCTGTTACTAGGCTGTTACAGTCCTCATGGCAGTTCTAAACTTTGCGAGGCATGTCACTTCTCCCACCATGTCGCAAAGTCCACGGTCCATCACTATGCATGCACGTTTTCTTAAGCACAACTAGATAGATCCATAAAGAATGGCCTGGATGGACCCGTAAGGAATGACCTGGATGGATCCGTAAAGAATGACCTGGATGGACCCGTAAAGAATGACCTGGATGGACCCGTAAAGAATGACCTGGATGGACCCGTAAAGAATGACCTGGATGGACCCGTAAAGAATGACCTGGATGGACCCGTAAAGAATGACCTGGATGGACCCGTAAAGAATGACCTGGATGGACCCGTAAAGAATGATCTGGATGGACCCGTAAAGAATGATCTGGATGGACCCGTAAAGAATGACCTGGATGGACCCGTAAAGAATGACCTGGATGGACCCGTAAAGAATGGCCTGGATGGACCTGTAAAGAATGACCTGGATGGACCCGTAAAGAATGACCTGGATGGACCCGTAAAGAATGACCTGGATGGACCCGTAAATAATGACCTGGATGAACCCATAAAGAATGACCTGGATGGACCCATAAAGAATGAACTGGATGGACCCATAAAGAATGAACTGAATGGACCCATAAATAATGAACTGAATGGACCCATAAAGAATGAACTGGATGGACCCATAAAGAATTAACTGAATGGACCCATAAAGAATGAACTGAATGGACCCATAAAGAATGACCTGGATGGACCCATAAAGAATGAACTGAATGGACCCATAAAGAATGAACTGGATGGAACCATAAAAAAATGAACTGGCTGGACCTATAAAGAATGACCTGGATGGACCCATAAAGAATGAACTGGATGGACCTATAAAGAATTACTGTGGGAATAAATACTGCTGAAGGACAAAAACATTGCAATAATAGGCTAACACATTTTAAGACATATTTTCAAATGGTTGCTTAACGGAACTCCCAAAGTCCTCCAACCATACATTCTAAGCAATAATAGCCATGTGTGGTCAACGAGATGATAATTTCAGCACCGTTTGGATTGGGACAGCATGGGGACTTGTCTTGATAAATCAATGTCAGATTTTTGTGTTCACTGAATCTCCATTTAGATATTTGGTTACAATTAGACAGGGAAAATGTTAGCTAGCTAAGTTGAGGTGCGTATTCATCATCATTAGTCTAGTTTGTTAATCTATTAGCAGGACTAATCAGAACATTTAGCTAGCATGTTATGTAGCGTAGTAGTCGATTATTTTACTCTTCACTCGCATAGTAGTCTTGGCCTGCTCCCCGACCAAAAGATTGTGACTTGTCAGATAATCAATCAAAGTGATTTTGTTTCACTGAATCTCTGTATAATTGGTTAATTTGTCTCTGGTTGGGCAAATAAGTGGCGGTGCAACTATTTGTTTACTTATCTATCACTGATCAGAAACATTTAGCATGCTAATCATGCTAAGTGTGTGTTTGTCAGCTTCTGCGTGTGTTCGCGTGTTTGTGTGTGTGTGTATGTATGTGCAATCGTGCAGATTCGTGGACCAAACACTCCTTCATCAACTCAAACACAAAGCCAATAACACTTCAAAACCCAGCCCAGTGTGAAAATCTTGGGTGGAAATGTAACAAGGAAATGTAAGAAGAGCAGGGTTGGAGGAAACTGTGAGTATGTCCCAAATGACACACGATTCACAATATCAGGGGTAGGCAACCCTGGCCCTGGAGGGGCCGCGGGCACTTCGTTTTTTTTTAATTGACCTGGAAGACCAGGTGTGTTGAATTTAGGCAAACCACTGAACTGATCAGTTAGCTCAGTTGGTCAGGTGTAGTGTCTAGTTGGAACAAAATCCTGCAGTACCTGCAGCACTCCAGGAACAGGGTTAGCTACCCCTGCCCTAAATAGTTGGATGCAGACACTCTTTACTGTGAACACTGGCTTCCTTCCATCTGTATGCCAACCCTTAGCGATCAATGCTCATACTCCTTAGCCTTGGGTGCTTGTCAATACTAACCCAGTGCAGCTTGGTGCTGAAAAAAGCCTACTTAGGAGGCTAAAGTGGATTTCAGTACCAAATTAAACTCCAATTCAATGCACTTACAAGAATAGAGTCAGTCAGTGTTCCTAATAAGGTGCATCGAACTTACTCAAATAAAAGTGAAGGTCACCTAGTAAAATAGTACTTTAATAAAAGTATTTGGTTTTAAATATACTGAAGTATCAAAAGTAAATGTATTTGCTAAAATATAAGTAGTAAAAGTATAAATAATTTCAAATTCCTTATAATAAGCAAACCAGACTGCACCATTTTTGTGTTTATTTTTATTTATTTACGGATAGCCAGTGAAACACTCCTACTCTCTGACATGGGTGTCAAAATGTATGGAGTAAAAAAGTACTTTATTTTCTTTAGGAATGTAGGGAAGCAAAAGTAAAAGTAGTCCAACAATTTATTTTTAAGTACAGATACCCCATAAAACTACTTAAGTAGTACTTTAAAGTATTTTTTTACTTAAGTACTTTACATCACTGTGCTGATGACGTGCGCACATACACACACACTAAGATAAGAATGCTAACCTGAAGCAGTCGTTCTAGCTGGTAGAACTTGCAGTGCAGGTCCTCAAAGTTCTTCTTGTAGAGCTCCCTCAGGCCGTACTCATACATGATCTTCACCAGCACACAGAATGCCTGCTCCTCAGGCATCTACAGACACAGGGCAAACAGAACCAGAGGAGGGTTAGCTAGAATATGAAAAGCGGGATGACGGAAGATGTGTAAGAAACGGGAGGTCAAGTTGTTTCCTTCTATTCCTTGACTTATTTGATTTTAGAAATGTCAACGTAAAACAAGAAGAGGTGGTATACAGTGCCAGTCAAAAGTTTGGACACACCCACTCATTCAAGGTCTTTTCTTTATTTAAAAAAAAAAAAATCAACTTTGTAGAATAATAGTTAAGACATCAATACTATGAAATAACACATATGGAATCATGTAGTAACCAAAAAGTGTTAAATCAAAATATGTTCTATTTTATATTCTTCAAAGTAGCCACCCTTTGCCTTGACAGCTTTGCACACTCTTGGCATTCTCTCAACCAGCTTCACCTGGAATTATTTTCCAACAGTCTTGAAGGAGTTCCCACATATGCTGAGCACTTGTTGGCTATTTTTCCTTCACTCTTGTGGTCCAACTCATCCCAAACCATCTCAATTGGGGTTGAGTTCGGGTGATTATGGAAGCCAGGTCATCTGATGCAGCACTCCATCACTCAGTAGCCCTTACACAGCCTGGAGGAGTGTTTTGGGTCATCATCCTGTTAAAAACAAATGATAGTCCCACTAAGCGCATACCAGATGGGATGGCGTATCGTTGCAGAATGCTGTGGTAGCCATGCTGGTTAAGTGTGCCTTGAATTCCACATAATTCACTGACAGTGTCACTAGCAAAGCACCAGCAAAGCACCCCCACACCATCACATCTACTCTTCCATGCTTCACGATGGGAACCACACATGCAGAGATCATCCGTTCATCTACTCTGCGTCCCACAAAGACACGGCGGGTGGAACCCCAAATCGCAAATTTGGACTCATCAGACCAAACGACAGATGTCCACCGGTTTAATGTCCATTGCTCATGTTGTGGCCCAAGCAAGTCTCTTCTTCTTATTGGTGTCCTTTAGTAGTGGTATCTTTGCAGCAATTTGATTCACGCATTCTCCTCTGAACAGTCAATGTTGAGATGTGTCTGTTACTTGAACACTGAAGCATTTATTTGGACTGCGATTTCTGAGGCTGGTAAGTCGAATTAATGTATCCTCTGCAACAAAGGTAAATCTGGGTCTTCCTTTCCTGTGGCCGTCCTCATGAGAGCCAGTTTCATCATAGCGCTTGATGGTTTTTGCGACTACACTTCAAGAAATGTCAAAGTTCTTGAAATGTTCATGATTGACTGACCTTCATGTCTTAAAGTAATGATGGACTGTTGTTTCTCTTTGCTTATTTGAGCTGTTCTTGTCATAATATGGACACCTGTTAATTTAAATGCATTCCTGGTGACTACCTCATGAAGCTGGTTGAGAGAATGCCAAGAGTGTGCAAAGCTGTCATCAAGGCAAAGGGTGGCTACTTTGAAGAATCTCAAATATAAAATATATTTAGATTTGTTGAACATGTTTTAGGTGATTACAATGTAGAAAAAAAGTAAAAAATAAATAAAAACCCTGGAATGAGTAGGCATGTCCAAACTGTAGTTAAGATAAATATAATGTCGACACTTAATCTCTATGGCTTTTCTCAATAAACAATGCACTGCCACAAACATAAGTAGGATAAATTCTTGGTGGAATTTATTGTCACTTGAAAGTGTTGTCTGTCTGTGGATTAAAGAGGGACGTTTCCTCCAAACATTCTTTGTCCCACTTGGGAATAGTTGGGAGACGGTTGGAGCAAAAGAGGAGAGTGAGAGAGGGACTTAAACAGAAAGGAGGATGAGGTGTGTGAGTAAGAGAAGCAAGGTGAGAATCTGGTGGGTTTGAAAAAAAAGCCAGAAGGTGGGAGTGTCAGTGTGAAATACACGGGGTGTGATTATGTCCACCCCCCTCTTCAATGTGTGAGAGTGAGAGCAAAAGAGAGAATGTGCGTGAGAGAAATACACCCACCCACACAGAGCAGTGGGTATTTAATCTGGGTGACAGTGTGTGTGTCCTGGGCTGAGACAGGCGCAGCCATTAATATTCCTGACACTTCCCCTGCCTCCCAAAGGGGATCCCCCCCCTCCTCCTCTCCCTCCATTTCTTCTTTATTACTCATCCTCTCTGCACTTGTCCCTCTCCACATTTCTCAATCCATCTCTTTCTCTCTCCCCCTCCTTCCCACCTCCCTCTCTCTCACGTCGTCTCTCCTTCACCCCTCTCTCTTTTTTCCAGTCATCCTCCTGTCAGATTTACTAGCCTGTTGTTTATCTATTCACTCCTCCCTCTGCTCAACCAAAACTTTCCTTCATTCCCTGTCCATTGTTCTCACTATCAGTCCTAATACAGGCTGTTAATAAGTGCACTCAGGATAAGTGCAATATTTTCACAGAGCCAATTCAACACTTTAAAAAAAAATGTGTCTTTGTAGATTTTTGTTGGAACTGTTTGGGTAGACTTCAGTCTCAACTCGTCTCTGTGGTTCCATAGACATTGTATTGACATTTGATCCCCCACATACATGCAGTAGTAGTACAGCAGCCAGGAAGGACTGTCCCTGACAGTAGCCAATCTCCTCATCGTAGACTGAATAGGCCTGGAACACAGAGCGGAGAGGGGACAATGTTAGGCAATAGGTACTTCATATCAAACAATGAACAAGAAACCTTTGTATAGCATGCATGTAACATACTGAACAAGTTATTTGTAAAAATGTGACACTAAATGTTTACTGTCAATTCCCAAATCTCTGGCATTCAACAGGCATTTCAGTGTTTCAGAGAGAAAGTCCTTTTGACATGTTAAGGTGTTCCGTTTGTTGTTTGTGTTTTCAACTTGCTCAACCTGTGCAGTTTCACAGTTCTAGACAAAAACAGAGTATACGAAACATTAAGAACGCCTTAATAATATTGAGTTGCACCCCCCTCCTTTGCCCTGAGAACAGCCTCAATTTGTCGGGGCATGGACTCTACAAGGCGTCGAAAGCGTTCCACAGGGATGCTGGCCCATGTTGACTCTAATTGTTAACATGTTGTGTCAAGTTGGCTGGCTGTCCTTTGGGTGGTGGACCATTTTTCATACACACGGGAAATGTGAAAAACCCAGAAGCATTGCAGTTCTTGACACAAACCGGTGCGCCTGCCACCTACTACCATATCTCGTTCAAAGGCACTTAAATCTTTTGTCTTGCCCATTCACCCTCTGAATGCCACACATACACAATCCATGTCTCAATTTTCTCGATGATTAAAAATCCTTCTTTAACCTGCCACCTCCCATTCAACTACACCGATAGAAATAATCAACATTTTCAAATGAATAGATTTGGTAGACATTGCCATTATTTTGACCTCCCCACAGTTCATTGGAAGAAGAAGTGTAAAGTAACATACTGTGCCTTCAAAAAGTATTCACACCCCTCGACTTCTTCCACATTTTGTTGTGTTATAACGTGGGATTAAAACATATTTAATTGTAATTTTTTGCCAACGATTTACACAAATTACTCGAATGTCAAAGTGTACGAAAAATTCAAAAATGTGTAAAACAAAACATGAAAAATAAACACTAATATATCTGGATTTCATAAGTATTCCACCCCATGAGTTAATACATGTTAGAATCACCTTTGACAGCGATAACAGCTGTGAGTATTTCTGAGTAAGTCTAAGAGCCTTGCACAGCTGGATTGTACAATATCAAGAAACATTCTTTAAAAAAATATTCAAGCTATGTCAAGTTGGTTGTCGATCATTGCTAGACAGCCCTTTTCAAGTCTTGCCATAGATTTTCAAGCCGATTTAATTCAAAACTGTAACTAGGCCACTCAGGAAAATGGTCACGTTAAGCAACTCCACTGTATATTTGGACATGTGTTTTAGGTTATTGTCCTGCTGAAAGGTGAATGTGTCTCCCAGTGTCAGAGGCAGACTGAACCCAGTTTTCCTCTAGGACTTTAACTGTGCTTAGCTCTATTCCGTTTGTTTTCATTCTTAAACTCCCTAGTCCTTGCCGATGACAAGCATACTCATAACATGATGCAGCCACCACCATGCGTGAAAATATAAAGAGTGGTACTCAGTGATGTATTGGATTTGCCCCAAACATAAGTCTTTATATTTAATTTCTTTGACACAGGATGCATGTTTTGGAATATTTTTATTCTGTACATGCTTTCTTTTCACTCTGTCAACTATGTTAGTATTGTGGAGTAATTACAATGTTGTTGATCCTCAGTTATCTCCTATCACAGAAATTAAACTAACTGTTTTAAAGTAACAATTGGCCTCATGGTGAAATCTCTGAGCGGTTTCCTTCCACTCCGGAAACTGAGTTATTAAGGATGCCTGTATCTTTGTAGTGACTGGGTGTATATATACATCATCCAAAGTGTAATTAATATTCATCACCATGCTCAAAGGGATATTCAATATCTGCTTTATTTTCTTTTTACCCATCTACCAATACGTGCCCTTCTTTGTGAGGCATTGGAAAACATCCCTGGTCTTTGTGGTTCAATCTGTGTTTGAAATTCACTGCTAGACTGAGGGAACTTACAGATAATTGTATGAGTGGGGTGCAGAGATGAGGTAGTCCTTCAAAAAAATCATGTTAAACACTATTATTGCACAGAGAGTTCATGCAACTTATATGACATTTTTACACCTGAACATTTGTTTCACAACCAATGTGAAACAAGTCAAGGGGTGTGAATAGTTTCTGAAGGAACTGTAGTCTATTAGAAAGGTAATGGTACTATATGTTGGCGACATAGAGAGAATGTTGCTGTTGTAAAGCTACTTTTCTGCAATATACATTTTTCCATTAGGATGAGAGAAAATGTTGCCGTTTTGAAGCTAATTTCCAGCAATCACAGTGTGTGATTCTCCCCGGCTGCCTAGCTTTTATTTGATTGTTAATTCTCAAAGATATTATTTTAAAAATATATATATACAGTGCATTCGGGAAGTGTTGACTTTTTCCACATTTTGTTACGTTACACCCTTATTCTAAAATGGATCAAATAAAATATGACAAAGCAAAAACTTTTTTTTTTAAAGAATTTGCAAATTAATAAAAAAGGAAATTGAAATATCACATTTACAAGTATTCAGACCCTTTACTCAGTACTCTGTTTTAGCACATTTGGCAGCGATTACAGACTCAAGCCTTCTTGGGTATGTTGCTACAAGCTTGGCACACCTGTATTTGGGGAGTCCCATTCTTCTCTGCAGACCCTCTCAAGCTCTGTCAGGTTGGATGGGGAGCGTCGCTGCACAGCTATTTTCAGGTTTGTCCAGAGATGTTCGACCGTGTTCAAGTCCCGGCTCTGGCTGGGCCACTCAAGGACATTCAGAAACGTGTCTAGAAGCCACTCCTGCATTGTATTGACTGTGTGCTTAGGGTCATTGTCCTGTTGGAAGGTGAACCGTCGCCCCAGCCTGAGGTCCGGAAGGCACTGGAGCAGGTTTTCATCTAGGATCGCTCTGTACTTTGCTCTGTTCATCTTTCCCTTGATCCTGATGAGTCTCTCACCCACTGAAAAATCACCACAGCATGATGCTGCCACCACCATGCTTCACCAAAGGGATGGTGCCAAGTTTCCTCCAGATGTTCAATCTTGGTTTCATCAGACCAGAGAATCTTGTTTCTCATGGTCAGAGTCCTTAAGGCGCCTTTTGGCAAACTCCAAGCAAACTGTCAGGGTCCTTTTACTGAGGAGTGGCTTCTGTCTGGCCACTCCACTATAAAGGCCTGATTGGTGGAGTGCTGCAGAGATGGTTGTCCTTCTGGAAGGTTCTCCCATCTCCACAGAGGAACTCTGGAGCTTTGTCAGAGTGAGCATCGCGTTCTTGGTCACCTCCCTGAGCAAGGCCCTTCCCCCAGGATTGCTCATTTTGACTGGGCAGCCAGCTCTAGGAAGAGTCTTGGTGGTTCCAAACTACTTCCATTTAAGAATAATGGAGGGCACTGTGTTCTTGGGGACCTTCAATGCTGCAGACATTTTTTGGTACCCTTCCACAGATCTGTGCCTCGTCACAATCCTGTCTTGGAGTTCTACGGACAATCCCTTTGACCTCATGGCTTGATTTTTGCTCCGACATACACTGTCAACTATAGGACCTTCTATAGACAGGTGTGCCATTCCAAATCAGGTCCAATCAATTTAATTTGCCACAGGTGGACTCCAATCAAGTTGTAAAAACATCTCAAGGATGATATCACTCCAGTGCAAATTGCTAAATTGTAATTACTTTGCCACTACTGGCCTATTTATTGCCTTACCTCCTTACTTCATTTGCACACACTGAATACATATTTTTATTTTGTGTTATTGACTGTGCGATTGTTTATCCCATGTGTAACTGTGTTGTTTTTGTTGCACTGCTTTGCTTTATCTTTATCTTATCCAGGTCGCAGTTGTAAATGAGAACTTGTTCTCAACTGACCTACCTGGTTAATAAATTAAATAAAATAAAGATCAATGGAAACAGGAGGCACCTGAGCTCAATTTCGAGTCTCATAGCAACAGATCTGAATAAATAAGGTACTTTTTTTTTTTTTTTTTTACATTTGCAAACATTTCTAAAAAACTGTTTTCCCTTTGTCATTATGGGGTATTGATGAGGAACATGATTTATTTAATCTTTGAGAGTAAGGCTGTAACGTAACAAAATGTGGAAAAAGTCAAGGGGTCTGAATACTTTCCGAATGCACTGTATATATTTAAATATATATTTTCTGCATGCTTTCTATCTGGTTTTGGTCATTTAAGTTGATAGTGAAACTGTTCTCCCATCTCAAATTCATATTTAGACGGCCCACCTAAAAATTTTATATACAGACAAAATACCTATAATAATCTCCATTGACTGTAATTTCAGCCATATTAACCGGATAGTTAGATTTTGGCAAGTCTTATCCCCCCCCCCCCCCAGTCAGATGAACAGGAACAGCTAGCATGCCAACTGTTCCTTCAGACTTCCAGTCATTGCGCTAACACTAGTTAGCATTGGCTCGTGAAACTACCTCTAACTTACTGGACACAGAGAAAGCAACATAAAAATGTTATCCAAAATCGTATTATGTGGCAGCTAGCGATATTAATAATAATAAATAATATATATATTTTTTTTATAAACAAAATCAGACCCCCTGCAGGACCCAGTTCAAAAATCTCTGGCCTAGACTATATAGTATAACCAGCTGTCGCACTGATAGTACATGTTGAGTTGGGAGATGAACAGCATAGAAAGCATATTTCCTGAGGAGACTGCCTCGGCCCTCCCGTTTCTTGCTGAAACCCTTTCGGGACTGTCTTTGCCTGAGCGACTTTAATCTGGCTGTGCCAATCAAGAGATGGAAAGCTACGCAAAGCCCTGTTTTCAAAGGGCAGATTTAACAACAGAGGGAGAGAGAGAGATCCCTGCACAAGTCTTCTTAAAAGAACAGCAGTCGGTAAGCAGTTGGCGTAACACCCTCCTAAAATCTATTGTCGTCTTTTACTGTAGGGAAAGACGACAATATGTACTTAGGTTACATCTCATAACACTCTATTCTACAAAATAGTGCACTACTATTTGATTCTTCTGCCCTACTAGTGCATACATTTGACTTCACTCGAACCCTCTGTCCTACGGGGTCTACATAACCATGTCCTAAGCGTGACATAATGGAATACAAAAGCTGCTACGTAACTACCTGGCTTGTGACTCGTACCATCAAAGGGCCCGATTCAGAATTGAGATAAGCATTCATTGATGTCAATTGGAGCCTTGCACGAAAA